>NW_025110205.1:254657-375743 GCF_011392965.1 Frieseomelitta varia | reverse complement strand
GAAAGATAACATTGTTTCTTTCTCTCTTCTAACCGAGCAGTCTAGATTTTCTTTTCATTTACAAATAAATGCCAATAATATTTTAAATACAAATAAATACTAATTTTCCAACGAAAAACCTAGTTAGAGTTTTCGATGGGAAAAGACATAAATAGTTTGCATCGCCACTTGGACTTTAAAGATAACATTGTTTCTTTCTCTCTTCTAACCGAGCAGTCTAGGTTTTTTCTTCATTCACATATAAGTGTCAATAATATTTTAAATACAAATAAATACTAATTTTCTAACGAAAAACCTAGTTAGAGTTTTCGATGGGAAAAGACATAAATATCAAAATATTATCGCGGTTTGCATCGCCATTTGAACTTGAAAGGACTAATCAAGCAGTCTAGATTTTTTTTTTTCATTTACAAATAAATGCCAATAATATGAATGCTAATTTTATGTACAAATAAATAAACACTAATAATTAATCTTTCATTTACAAATAATAAAATTTCATTTATTCAACTTCAGATACGGCAGTAGCTTCCTCCAAGAAAGGAAAATCGCATCGGCGATCGATACGAGCGAGAAAGGGGGACAGCGAGCTCGAACGATGTCGATGATTCCGAATTTCTAGCAGATATATATGGCGTGCTGCTTTATGGGGTGTGTAATGACACCGCGCGGAGTCTGGCAAAGCCCAGAGGAAACGTAAAAACGTGCGGCAACGCAGCGCGCGGAGGCCAAAATAAAAAAAAAAGAAAAAGAAAAACGAAAAAAAGAAATGAAAGAAACAGGGGTTGCCAGGATGAATTTTCCATCCGAAATTTCCACCCCCAGAACTAGCGGACGCCGCCGGAGGGAAACAGCTAGCCAGAATTTGACTGGCGCGGCGCGACATATGCACGGGTATTCTTGATATTTACAGCAGGGTCGCGAGGGTTGTAAACTGTTCTGCAAAGTAGACGTGCTGTCAGCAGTTTCCATAAGATTGGCCGCGATGCCACGCGAGGGGTAACCACCCCCTCCCCACCCCGCCCTTCGTTCGTGGATATTCCTTGGTTATACGGTCCCGGGACTCGGCGACGCGACGTTCCCGAATCCGCTGCGGAAATGTGACTAGAATTTTTTCTTTTTTTTTTTTTTTTGCCCTTTCATCCCCTAAGTGAACCTAAAGAATTGCTCGAACCGTGTTTAATACTTGAACGGTTAATATTTCAAATTGTTGTTGTAGGTCGTTTGCTGGACTTTTGCGATTAAAACTGTGAATGCGTTGTTTATTAAAACTGTCATTACATAAAAGTTTTAATAAACAACACATTTACAACTATGTACAATTACATTGAGTACAATTTTGTACTATTGTATTATTTTACAATTTATTTTACTACTTGTGCAATTTTATTATTTTGATACTATGTAAAAGTTTTATGAACTTGTACTATTTTGTTATTTCAACACTGTGTAGTAGCTTCTATAAATTGACGAACCGTGTTTAATGTTTGAACGGTTAATATTTCGAAGCGTTGTTGTTGCAGGTCGTTTGCTGGACTTTTGCGATTAAAACTGTGAATGCGTTGTTTATTAAAACTGTCATTACATAAAAGTTTTAATGAACAACACATTTACAACTATGTACAATTACATTGAGTACAATTTTGTACTATTGTATTATTTTACAATTTATTTTACTACTTGTGCAATTTTATTATTTTAATACTATGTAAAAGTTTTATGAACTTGTATTATTTTGTTATTTCAACACTGTGTAGTAGCTTCTATAAATTGACGAACCGTGTTTAATGTTTGAACGGTTAATATTTCGAAGCGTTGTTGTTGCAGGTCGTTTGCTGGACTTTTGCGATTAAAACAGTGAATGCGTTGTTTATTAAAACTGTCATTACATAAAAGTTTTAATGAACAACACATTTACAACTATGTACAATTACATTGAGTACAATTTTGTACTATTGTATTATTTTACAATTTATTTTACTACTTGTGCAATTTTATTATTTTGATACTATGTAAAAGTTTTATGAACTTGTACTATTTTGTTATTTCAACACTGTGTAGTAGCTTCTATAAATTGACGAACCGTGTTTAATGTTTGAACGGTTAATATTTCGAAGCGTTGTTGTTGCAGGTCGTTTGCTGGACTTTTGCGATTAAAACTGTGAATGCGTTGTTTATTAAAACTGTCATTACATAAAAGTTTTAATAAACAACATATTTACAACTAAGTACAATTACATTGAGTACAATTTTGTACTATTGTATTATTTTACAATATATTTTACTACTTGTGCAATTTTATTATTTTAATACTATGTAAAAATTTTATGAACTTGTACTATTTTGTTATTTCAACACTGTTTATAAACTGCATAGAAACTTTTATAAACTTGTACAGTTCTGTAAGAATCGAACTCGTCAGTGTGACTTTTGTTTTCTACAAGTGGTGGAAAGATTCGGATATATATATATATATATATATTATGTAAACTATACTATAATATATATATATATACATATTATTCTGAGCAATTTGTGTGAGTATCAAGCTTCGCGTTGATGCTATTTTGTTGCCGCAAAATCCCAAATAGAGCAAGCGTAAATCCACATGGGTTCTATCAAAATTTTTAGTGTCAATTATAATTTAGAATGTCGCCTTTTTTATGCATTTTATACAGTATTTGATCTGTGTATTTTGGAATGTCCTACTGAACTGTGCGATCGAGTTTGGCGAGTGAAAAATAGTTCCGGTTATTTCTGCATGGTTGTCGACAGTCCATTAGAAAATTAAATTGTAACGATTAATTCCCAATTAAATTGAGGAATAACAAGTATACAAGACAACGTGAGATATCTCTTCTTGATATTTACAGCGGGGATCACCATTGCAACGAAGATTATCGTCGAAAAAATTCTTTACAATATGTATTGGAGAAAGAGCTTCCTCTCCCTTTCGGATTGCAACGCAAATTATGTTATGCCACGAGGATATCCCATATTCGTATAATGGTGCCTTTCATAATACATCGGAGAAAATTCCAATACCGGATATCTCATCATCCTGAAAGAGACGAGATATACCATAATATCGTACCATCGTTTCGTTTTCATTCCACGCGTCTCTTTCCACGTCCCGTGGCTCGACTACGCCAAAATCTCTGATCAAAGATCTTCCCGATTTTCCCTGTCTATGTACTAATAATAAAAATTACAACCGTTCTACGAACTAGAAAAACGAGACGCTTCGTTCAGTTCGACCCTTTAATCGGGCAGCAACCGGCATCGTTTTCGATCAAGGAATTCCAGAGTCAAAAGGTTGCGACGCTCCCTTCCCCTCCCACCCCATTGGGCTGCACGCCGATGGATTTCCGTTCTTCGCGCGCCAGCCATTTAAACTCCATTATCGCGAGCATCGTGCGCGGCATAAACAAGCGTGACCCGTAAAAACGCGAGGTTTACGCGCTCGCCGGCTCGTTATGCCCATAATTCCACCCCCACCACCCCTCCCTCCGCCATTCTCGACGAAGAACGAAGCTCTCGAAGCGCCCAAGCACCCATTCAGCTTCTTTTTCTTTCTTTTCTTTCTTTTCTTTTTTTCTCTCTCTTTCTTTCTTTCTTTCTTCAATTTCACGAACGTGGGTGTGCGCCACCGTCTCACGGCCACGGCAGATCGAAGATACATCCCTAATGTTTATGCAATGCCGTCGGTGCGCGGCTGCTGCTGCGTCGTGCGGGATTTTTCGCGGTGGAATTGCCGCGCGATACGGGAGAATCGCCTGTCTGACGTACGCTGGTGTACGCTGCCCAATAACGCATAACTCCGGTACGATGATCGGATCTCGCGGTCTCCTGCCTCCTACCGGAATATGCATCGTAAAAAAAACTTTCTGCCATGGCGAAGCCTCGGTTCCGATCTGCCAGCCAGAAGGAGAATAGAACGATAGAAATTCTGTAATTTCGCGTCTCGCGTTTCATTCCTGTGAATCGCTGGATTTATGGAACGTTCGCATGGAGGCATCGCGGTTAGTCGACGATCGAGAATAAATTCTCTCAGCTCGGCTCCGGCGCCGGCGAGAGGGATGCAAAGGTGCAAGGAGTTTCGAAAGGAGTTGGTCTGGAGCGGCGGATGGACACGAAACTCGAAGAGCCACCCCTGCGAGGCAAGTCGCGAGGCACAAAAGAGCCGTACGGGACAAAGATACAATACCTCCTTGGTTCGTTCCAGTTCGTCCCCGTTCGTCCATTCACGTGAATGCACGATTACCGACCGATTAATAGGGCCAGCAGGTTTCCAGGGGTGGCTTGTACATGATTTAAAGAGGGGGCGGGGGGGGGGGAAGGGGCACAATGGGCGGCGCGCTCTCTCGATGCTCACGTTTCCTAACAGCGCTTGCCCAATTTCACTCAAACAGAAGCCGATTAATACGTCGGCGTCCAATTTAATCCGGACCTTCCGCCACCCTCCGTGTCTGTCATACATATTTTAAACTGTCAATCTCTCTGTTGGACGAGCCAGGTCCAGGGTCCCGATTAGACAAGCGCGGGGTCAAGTCAGATTAGCACACACACACACACACACACACACAGAACGAGCAACAATGAGGACGGTAGAAAGAGGGTCGTGGCAACCGACCCTCGACAATCTCCGAAGCTTCCAAAGCTCCTCCAACCCTGCTATCAGCGTCTCGTCGTGATTGAGACGAGACGCTGGGTAATTTGAGTAATTCGGGCGAGCGAGAAATATGTAATTTTTTTTCTACCCCTTTCTTTCTTTCTTTCTTTTTTTTTTTTTTTGCGCTTCGCAGCTGTGATGATGATTTGTTGATGACAGCCGGCTGGATTGGCGCGAATCGCCAGTTTACGCCATATAGAATACACAAAGCGAAATGAATCTCTAATTATAACAGCCACGTTAACGTCTCGCTTTATCACGTTCTTCTTGATGATATTAACGTCAGATTAACCCGACCTGGCATTCCACGCCAGTGGCTCTCTGTCCCGGGGGAATTTCGCCACGTTAAATCCCCCTCTCCCCTCTCGTCTGCTAACGAGGGCGAAATAAGTTGAAATAACTCCACAATGCGTCAAAATTACTGACACATTACTATATACGGTGGTCATTGAAACACTGAATGATACAAAACAAAAGTAACTAAGCTGTACAAATGTTTTTCATTTAAAACTTTTTGTTACTTTATTCGAAAGTGTAATTAATGATTTTTCCAAATTTTTTCAGTATTTTTTTTTCTACGACCTACAAAGAAAGGAGATGAGAGAGAACGAGTTATGACTTTCTCGAGCCCTTCAGTTTTTCAGTGGATCAGCCTGTACATATGTACGTACGTGTACTACAACTGTACTCGAACTATTTCTGAACGTCGTTTCGAAAAAAATCATCGCCCATGTCGATCGTTCGCGATCGGTGAGACAAGTAACTCGTGTTCTAAGAAACGAGGCAGGTTTTCGAGGGTGGTTTCACTCCCTGGCTAAAAGTTGCAGTTCACGGTGTTGGATCGCCAGGAAGAGAGAAAGAGAGAGAGTGGCAAGGTGAAGGTTTGCGAGTCACGTGAGAGCCGGTGGCACGTGTAACCGTGCTCGTTAGCAACCCGTGGGTCAGGTGGAGGGGGTGAGTTAGCGGATTAATAACGCCTGGCACGAGCCTAATCAGCCCGGCGTGTAGGGTTCACGGGTGCCTGGCACGTCGCATGCCCCTCCTTGCACACAGCCGACCCCATAACAATATCATATTCGGCCCTCCCCTGAGTTATTAACCTCTAAGGTTACCGCAGCGACCCTCGCTGGCTCCCAGGCATAAGCCGCACTTAATTACCAGAAAAGCTTAACCACCCGTCCGTTAAGCCCGTGCATTCACAGCGGAAACAAACCGGGGGTCAGCTTTCGTCAAAGTAGCCCCACGAGAGACAAAGTGGATCCACGTCTGGATGCCAAGGTCTGACAATTTGTCAGTTTTCAATTGACAAATGCCTGCCACCTGTTTCGAACCCTTTGTTCACCTATTCGACGAAAAGAAAGATGAACAGAAGATGTCCCTTCTTGTGAAATTTCCATCAAATTTTTGTCCGTCGACTCAAACAAGCAAACAGAGAAGCTTTTTAACAAATCATTCAGTTTGTTAGTGGATCGAATGACAAACACACTAATTATCGATAGATTTAATATAAATTATGAAACATATATATATATAGTGTTTAACTCTCATCGATTCACTCTCTATCTCGTCTCTCAAGCTTCCTTCTGCCATCAAACATTCAGATCATGCTATATCACAATTATATGCACGCTCTCGCCACACTCATCCTTCCATACAAACATTATGTATATTCTATCTGTGGTAACCATAATATATAACTATCTATGGTAACCACTACCACACAATTCTCTGAAAATACACTGTTTCGTGTGGACGAAGAATATCATTTCGGATATTTTGAGTAACACGATGAATCACGCAGACTTTCATCTGTATATTCTACAACGAACAATCATTCGATTCCCTGGAAACACACTGTTTCGTGGGCATAAAAATGACGAATCGATCGTTTCGACCACTTTAGTCATTTTGGTATTAATCCAATCATCCAATAGATTTTTTTTGAATCCAGTTAATTCAATATCTGACTAAATCGAAGAATACTTTGACTTTCATTTGATGATAAAAACGAATCTTTTGAGAAACGACGGCAGACTAACTCGCGTATATGTATATAGTATTCAAAGAATGAAAATGATCGCGCGCGTGGACAAGGATGGCTCGATTGTGATAAGGCTACGATCGAAACGCGAGGAAAATGAGAACGCAGAGACCCGAGCCGCGGCTGCCTTACGAGGCTCGATGAGAACCATAACCAGGTTCCCTCAACGTTCCCTCGTCTTTTTCTTCTTCAACAGCGAGGAGGGAACGGAAACGCCCGCGGTGAATCACGAGACTTGCTGTTTATGACCCTCTCTTCCATACGCAGATAATTTCTATAATCACAAGGTTCATTTATCCTCAGCTCCTTTAATAAACGAAGAATTGGAAAGTCTATTTTTCTAGATTCTGCCCATTTCTTTTCCAGTATTTAATCTCTTCCTTTCAACCTCTTGCGCTGAAATGACGTGCCACGTCGAGAATTTTTTGTCCCAACATTTCCTCAGTTATAAGTATATTTAAACGTAACCCAGGCAAAACAAATGGCAAGTTCGTCACCTCTTAATAATTTCTATCCGGCGATGTCATACCAATGAGTGCGAAAGAAAAAGAAATCGACAAATTGCTGTATACGGTTCGGTCACTCGTTATGGTCCGCGAACCAGTTGCCAGGGCAAGGGGTTAATATTACTAATACAATAGTAAGGAAGACGATCCGACATTATGAAACACGCGTGGTCAACGTTGGCGTCGCACGAAAAAACTGAAAAATCGTCGCGTGTTTACTTTCGAATTCCTCGACAGATTCCTCTCGTCTTCGTTCGATGTTCCTCGATCGTGATCGAATCCTCGCAACGAGATGACGTTGACCACTTGCGTCGAAGTCGGGACGCGCGAAACACGTAACGGGGAATAATAATAATAACGCGGAAGAAATTTCAAACACAATCTGACGTAGGGGGGTGAGAGAGGGGTTAGCGGGGGTCAGTTGCGCCGGGGATAATGGCCGAGCGGGGTTTGCGCGCTTATTTTTTAGCATTCTGCAGCTTTGCCCGAGACGGCCCGGCCAGAAACTTTTCCAATTTAAAGTTTCCTTCCGGGGCCGACTTTCGCGCTGCAACTAACCCCCTCCCCCCTCCCTCCACCACCCCTTTGCCCCCCCCCCGAGATGGGGGGGGAGGTGTCTTTATTGCGCTCGACAACGTTGCCCTCGACGTTGCGGCCACTCTCGACGAGAGCGCTCGCGGCCTTCCTTCTCGCCAACGACCAGCCTCCCCCGCTGTTTCGTCCAACCCCCGTCTCGTTGCACCCCCTCACTCCCCCCGTTGGAATTTCAGCTTTCGTAAACACACACACACACACACACACACACGTCCGTATCGGCGTTTTTTTCTTTCCGAGCCCTTTTCGCCGGGCGTCGTTACTGTCAACAGGTAAACTCTCCCCGACACCCCCCCCCCTCCCCCCCATCCCGGCTATTAATTAACTTTCGCGAAACTTGCCAAGCACCGGGCAACGGGGATTGAACCCCCCAGTTACAGCGGAACAACGTTGACCAGCGTCTCCTTGCTCTCCCAACCGTTTCCTTCCGTTTGTTTGTTCGACCGAATTGCTCTCCGCCGAGTCTTCGTGATCCTCGAGAGTGAGACGAGCTAAAATTCCCCAGTTAGGGGAATTTTTTTGGGGGTGCCGGACACCTCTCGTGCAAGTTTCGCCGATAACGTGTTTCGAAAGAAATTTGACATTGATTGCGAGGCAACTGGTGTGCTTGGAGGGATATTTAGTAATTTGATTACGATTACTTTTAGTTGTCATATGCATATGTGTTGCATAGTTATGTTACTTTAGTTATCATATTGCATATGTTTCGAAACGATCGCAAGTTTCTTTTTTCCTTTCTCAATCTCCCTCTGCGAATGTGTTCTGTCTTCTGCGTGCAAAGTGTATGCACTTTTTTTTTTAGCAGGAGTTGAGTGAAAACACGCCGTTGTTATCGTTACATATCGATGACATATCGTTTCGAAAGTTGTGAAATATTTGTCGAGGCGAGAATTTTATTGTAACAATGATAATTAGAATAGGGTGCGTGTGACACCGTTTATAACAAGACGGGACGAACTTTGTTTGCAATAAATTGTTCTTCTTTTTGTATCTACTTTGTACGTGCATAAACTTATAAACATTCTTTTCAACTAAGGTGTTTAAAATCAGAGTATAAAATAATAATGGTCAGTCTTGAGAATTTCAATTCGACAATAAATGATATTCCCTATAAACTCTTAAATCCATGCTTTAATGTTTTGAAAACTGTTCACATTTTATATAATAGTTCAAATATTTTATATAATACCGAGAAAGAAGGGGCGACATCAATACAATATTATACTTAAATGTCACTGAATAATTTAATGAATGTATAATAAATAGTAATGTAACAACATACAACAAGTAGCATGATTGCAATAAATATTATACAATGATAAATTAAATTATTAATTGTCAATAAATAACATCGTATTAAAGGAATACTTCAGCCTCTGAAATTTATCGTACGCGATGGATTATCGTGTATGTGCGTGTGTGCGCGAAACAAGCGGCAGCGATGAATTTAATTCCCGTGTTTCGCAAGTCGATCGGCTATCAGCCTTGTGTCAACCACGGTGAAAGTAATGAACGTAAGTCATACACCGGACGATCATAAATAGCCGATATTAACGTTGATACGTTAGGATATTAGCATAACCATGCACCGGCGCGACCAGGTCTAGCCGGGAGCCAATCGTCCGATCGTTTATATCATTTTCCTGCATCGACTTTGCTCAAAGAGAATGCACGTGTATGACTTCATGACTATGTACGGGCTCGCAAATCAATTCGTTTCCGTCTGCGATAAAGCCGGTAGCTAGCTTTAATTTCTTGCGCTGGAATGACGTGCCACGCACGTCGAAACTTGCGATATTTCCTCAGTTTTAAGTATATTTAAGTATAACAAATTGAATAATAAATTTATTACTATTCTCAATAATTTCTATCCAGCGATATCGTACCGACGAGTTCGAAAAGAAAGCGACGAATTATTGTATACGGTTTGGTCACTCGTTATGGTCCGCGAACTAGTTACCAGAACAAGTGGTTAAGGTTACAAGTCGTTTTCTGACACTGTAGAAAATTTTACTTCATTCAAAAGTTACATTCATACAGTTTTAATCTATAATATAATTTAACAAACAAACACACTAAATGTCAATGCATTTAACTAGAATATAGGTTATATTAGGCATAACATTATGTTATAACGTATTATATATTATATATTAAAGCATAACATGTTATAATAAGTAAAATTATATATTTAAGTAAAACAAAAGAGGCAAAACAAATAATAAGTTTATTACTTCTCAATAATTTCTATCCAGTGATATCATACCGACGAGTTCAAAAGAAAAAGAAAGCGACGAATTATTGTATATACGGTTTGGACTTTCTTTATGGTCCGCAATCAATTGCCAGCGCAGGTGGTTAAGGATACCTACGAGTAATGTCGTTTTCTGACACTGTAGAAAATTTTATTTTATTTAAAAGTTAATATAGCTTTCATCTGTAGTATAATTTGACAATAAACACACTAAATGTCTTTGTATTTAACTAGAATATAGGTTATATTAGGCATAACATAGGTTATTGTAACATATTATATAATATATAGTTAGTATAAAATAAAATTATATTAATATATTGAAGTAAAATAGGCAAAACAAATAATAAATTTATTACTTTTCGATCATTTCTATCCGGTGATACCATACCGACGAGCTCAAAAGGAAAGCGACGAAATATTGTATACGGTTTGGTCACTCGTTATGGTCCGCAATCAGTTGCCAGCGCAAGTGGTTAAAGCCCGATTCACACAATGAGAACATCGACGCGGGGAGAAACACTTGCGAATTATATATTCCTCGCTATAATAATTGATAAATCTATTCGTTTCTCAACGGAAAGGCGGTCGTAAAAGACTCACATTACGTGATTCTTTTCTTTCTTTTCGATCGTTGTAATCTCGAATCGAGATGTAAAATCGAGCCGAACGAAGAAAAAGAAGAAGAAAGAGGTGGCTCTTGTTGTTGTGGCAATTCGATGCCGCATCCGCCGCCGATGGGACAATTTTGCCAACTCACAAGCGAGCAAAAATCTCCAACCGGGCGTCCTTCAGATGAGAAACAATTCCCCGCGAGCATAATTTTCATGAGGGCCATTTATTGCCGAATATATATCATCTCGCGACTCGACTTTATCCTCTTTAACGCGATTTAACTGCACCGCGGCTCAACAAAGTAGCTTACGGTTATAATAAACGGGGATTATAATAAAATTGACTCCCAGGGGCTTGGACCCCATTAAAACGCACAGGATTCCTTTAACAGGCAGCGACTTTCCGCTCGCGGCTCTCGAGATTAAAAAAAAAAAAAGCAAAAAGAAGGAGAAGATTCTCTCAGGTCGTTGGAAATATTACCGTCTCGCACGGTTCTCGAAATGAAACGCGTCGAATTCTCACAGCCTAACTTTCGACGATCGACCTTGTCCTCTAACTCGCAGTTTAGTTTACTTTCAATTCAGCTCGGATCGATTTCTCGATCGTCTGCAAATGCAATGCGTGTCAGAGGCACGCGAAAGGAGGAAACAAACGAGCTTCCGGTATCAAAGAAAGGATATTTCAAACTCTGTGTGTGTGTGTTTTGCACGAAGCAAGAAAGATCTTTGATATTTCCATCTATAAGGTTTATTCCGTTACGTTAAGTCACGTAATTACAGTGTACTTGTTCGTCGCTTTTATGTATGTAGTTGAAGATAAAAGCAGAGATAGCGCAAACAGAAAATGGATAACACGGCATTTCTATTACCTTATCCGCTGAAAAAATGTAATGTAAAGATGTAAATGCTTCGACCGGAACGGAACGAAATGAAGATATACGTAGCTCTTCCGCCTCGGTGAGATTAAAGTACAATTATTAATAATAATATCAAAGTATTCCTTCCTCGCGGTTGCAATTTTCTGAGCTTTATTAATTTACTGATCACGAACGTCAATGTCGAATGTTGTTTACCGGGTGAAAGATACAATTTTTAATGCCAATTATGTCAATTATGTCACTTTACAAATACATATATTTTGCCACAATGTGGTGTTTGATAAATTTATAAAATGTAATTGTGTTTTTTTTAACCACGGACATATTCGTGCTAACTTTTAAATAGGCATGTACGTATTCTTAATATCAATTAACTTCATTTTAAACCGCAGATTCGTTGCGTAATCCGACGCTTGATTGTTCAAGCTTGTTCAAGGAAAAGTAAATGCACGATTTCATTTCGAAATCAACAATTGTTGTTCAAAGATCTTGAAAATCAAATTTGAACAATTGTTGGCTAAGAAAATCGAAGATTTGTAAATTTTGCTGTACTACCAAACAATATATTTCCAAAAAGGAAAAAGACCCCGTGCAAAGAACTTTCTTTGTCAAAAAAAATAAGAAAAAAATGGTCAATGCATTGGCAGAAGTTAATCATGAAAAATTCGCCTTTCATTTGCACGCAAAGAGCAGTTAATTTTTGATCAATCTGCAATAGTATCGTATTATTTATAAATTTTTCTATACAATAAGAAAACGTATTCCATTAATAAGAGAAACAACGTCGACTCGACACACAGATTTACCTCCTTATCTTGTCAATGAACGCACGCAACGTTCGATATCGAGACCATTCGTCATCTCCTTTTTTTTTTCCATGTTAATAGCGTATTCACGATAGACAATTGTCGCGAGATACCGATTATACACGACTCCCTCTCGATTAATAATGCGTTTGGAATTTTTTAAGCGAACGCATCCTCGTAAATGCGTTGTTGCCTCGTTGAAATGCTTCCAATCGTGACCAATCGATGCTAAATACGTAACGACGATTTCTATTAATTCGCGCGAATAGTTTGTCAAATTAATTCTTCTAAGAAACGGGTTGCGCAAACGTCTCTCGTCTCGACAATATTATTACAATAATATTACGTACTACATATCTTCACTGCGTCGCAATTGCCACGCGCATTATCGTGCCGATCGTCGTTGCACTAATCGTTGTACTTATCAATTTTAACGACCAGAAACCTATTAATCGGCTCTTTACTGCCACCGCACTTATTAGCAACCTGTGGAAGTTTATTTATTATGATTATTATTATTTAATGAATTTTAAAAATGAACATTTACGCCAAATTTGATACTTGCAAGAAGAAGAATGCCCAGATTTGATCATTTGGGTTTGATTAGCTTTCAGAAAACATAAACTTGTAAACATACCACTAACTAGTTATTAAGTAACTAGTAATAGAAGTAAAAAAAAACCCCGAAGATAATGTAGAGTGCAAGGCGTCTAAATTATTTATGTTTAAGTTAGGTTTCTTTCTAAATTATTTGTATTTAAGTTAGGTTTCTTTCTAAATTATTTGTACTTAAGTTAGGTTTCTTTCTAAATTATTTATGTTCAAGTTAGGTTTCTTTCTAAATTATTTATGTTTAAGTTAGGTTTCCTTCTAAATTATTTATGTTTAAGTTAGGTTTCTTTCTAAATTATTTATATTTAAGTTAGATTTTAGTAAACTTTGTTACAGGTTTTGTAAACACTTTGTTACATAAAGGTCTCGTTCTCTAGAAAAATATTAAAAATTCACTTAAGTTCAGTTGCGATTCCATTGACATTACATGTAATAAATTGCACGTCTTCTGTAAATAATTATTTAAAAATACAGTTCCACATGAAATATATATATTATTTCCTACAAGAAGGAAGAGATATTATTAGAGATATTAAAGATATTAAAAATATTATTAGATACTTATTATTAGAAAGATGTTTATTATTAAATAAACATATTATTTCCTACAATAAGAGAGAGATATTATTAGAGATATTAAAGATACTAAAAATATTATTAGATACTTATTATTAGATAAATATATTATTTCCTACAATAAGAGAAAGATATTCTTAGAGATATCAAAGATATTAAAAATATTATTAGATATTT
This sequence comes from Frieseomelitta varia, assembly GCF_011392965.1. Taxonomy (NCBI): domain Eukaryota; kingdom Metazoa; phylum Arthropoda; class Insecta; order Hymenoptera; family Apidae; genus Frieseomelitta; species Frieseomelitta varia. The sequence continues at coordinate 362,013 of NW_025110205.1, read as the reverse complement.
ATTATTAAATAAATATATTATTTTCTACAATAAGAGAAAGATATTATTAGAGATATCAAAGATATTAAAAATATTATTAGATATTTATTATTAGAAAGATGTTTATTATTAAATAAACATATTATTTCCTACAATAACAGAGAGATATTATTGGAGATATTAAAGATATTATTATATATTTATTATTAAATAAATATATTATGTCGTAACAATAAAACAAAGATACAGAACAATCCGGCGAGCAGTATCACGAATCTCGAGAAGTTGCAAAAAAACGGGATGCATTCCCGCGCGATAGTCGAAACGAAATCAGTTTCCAGCGCGTAATAAGTTCAATCACGATCGGTAAAGCGTTGCAGTGCAAACAACGCTCGCGTGCGCTTTGCCTTTGAAATTAATCGCACGAAATTGAATAACGTAGAGAGAAACGTGGCGAGTGCAGAAATTTCCGAGATTTACGGAGAAAGCGGGTTGCGGGATGCTTGAGCATCGGGAATACTCGAGGAATCGTGAATCGTGGTTGAATGGCGAAGAGAGAGAGAGAGAGAGAGAGAGAAAGAGAGATCGGACCGCCTGTTCGTGGTACGGCGATCGGCTCGGCTCAGGCCATTACGAAATCAACGATGCGATGATATATGTGTTTTCCGTCATAGTTTATGAAGCAGATAAACGCGTCCGATGCCGCATGAATTGCTAATGGAAAATGCTATTGACAAACGCGGCTGTGTAAATCACCAGGCCGAGTGGAATTCGCGATGTGGGCTGCGACCGCGGTTGAAAGTTTCGTTTCGTTCTCTCGAGGTACGCCGATGCGGATGCGGAGGCGGCGCGGCGGCGGTTACGAAGTAATAATAATCGTTGATGTTTCACTCGCAGCCTCCATGGAAATCTTCGTCACGCGAACCGATCGACACTGACTCACGCGCCGTCCCGTGCTTCTTACTTCGTCAGAGAAGGTTCGGACCTCGATCGATGTCTGATTAATGATTAACCATTAAGAAGGAACGTGAAATTATTGGGATATTAATGAACAATCACCGATCGCTGATTAATGAGCGAGGGAGGATGAAAATCGAAATCGTTAGGATTAATTTAACACGTTGGCTGCCTCGTTTCTATCCTCTTCCATAAATGTTTTAGAACAATATTTTAATCGAATAATTTTCGATTAAAATAATTTTGGGACAAATGTTTCAGAATGAATGTCACTAACAAAAAAAAAAATTGGACTATGTGACAATTAAATATTTTATTCCATAGGCAAAGTGATTACGCTTTTGATTACGACGATATTCAAGTAATTTGTTTCTGTCAACAACACTGTGCAGATGGAAATTTTGTAGAATAACACACATGTATTTATTAATTTTATTTGCACTGTCTTGAAATCTGTATTATTTGAAAAATATTCAACAAATTTTTCAGCAACTACGATTCAGTACTATACTACTTCCGTATGACTCGACGAAGAATCAAAATTGAAAATTGAGATTTATGAGCCTAAATTTAACAATACAAATAGATAATCTCTCCTATAAGTCTTGATACTACTCGACACCAATAATAACATCGTTATTAAACATCATTGAACGGCATAACGATCGTAATAAAATATAAATTGATCGCTCGGCGATTTAAGAATTACCGACTAACGACCACAAATCACAGAGGTTAATCAAGATTGCCGATTCGCTTCAACAATGATTGATTAATGATTACGATTGCCGTGATTGTTACTCCATAATTCATCGCTGCCAAACTCGTCAGTGCTGAAAATCAGAGGAATTATTTAGAAATGGAGATTGAACAAGATTCGGCAATCGACGAACGAAGAGGTCTCATGCGGACCGGAAACCGGCGCGACGCTCCTGAACAGCATTCCTGAACACCGGCGGAGTACGACATAATTCGACAACACTCTATTAGACGCGTGATAATTGCATATTTCCCTGGCCGGTTCCGGCCACGACGTAATAATTTCAGTATACACAGAGTGCCCGGCGCTGTTAATCGCGTCGTTTATATTCCACGGTTTCGCGCGCACGGTCGCCGCTCACTCTGCGTGTCTCACGAATATATCGGTCAGAGGATCGGCCGCGTTCCGCTATCTGTATTCTGCACGCGATACGCATCGGGCGAATAAAGAAAGGCACCGGCCTTTATAAAACGGGAAGCGTTTTATAAAGAAGTCCTCGCGGCGATAATTAAAAACGATTGCGTAAATAATATCTGGCTACCGGTTTAATCGAACCGAAATCCGACGAAATCGCGGTATCGTTTATCGATGATCTCTCGGCTCGAGAATCGTCGCTGAAAAGCGAGGCGATATATAAAATACGTGAATTATTTTACGATCGCGAGTAGGATCGAAATATCGATCGAGAAGCACGCGACCGTAGGCGTTCGATCGAGCCGTATGTTTCTTACAACGTAGCTTAAAAATGAGTTCGACTCGACAAAAGAAGCATCGCTTCGAGTTTCGTTTTGATTTTAAGCCTCGCGGAAATATTATTTAATTGAAAGGCGGACGCTTCCTGAGGGAAACGCAAGAGGAATGAATGAATGAAGCTTTATTTCGGCCTAGAAATAGACCTCAGTGCCTTACATTATTCTTTACATTTTGTTTCCCGTTTTAATTCCCTTTAACCTAACTTTATTCTATACATAGACTAATTAGACTAATAGAGAATGATATTTGCACGCTGCCTCTACACTTAATATACTTCTCTTTGGTACTATACCTTCTCTACTATAGTTGTGTCTCTATATTTAGTTTTCTTTTACTTTCCCTCTGTTGGAAACGCAAGAGGAAGAGGATGCTATTTCATAAAATATTATTTGACTTTAATAACTTCATACTGAAAATTATCAGCGGATTACGCTATCCATATTTATTCTACGCTTTAATCACATCCTTCTCAGAAGGCTGTATTAATTGAGAGATGGGATCGTGTTGTAAATAACGGATAATAAGACGGAAGCAAGGAGGAATCGTTTTAAGGAAGCGAGAAAACGAATTCAGCAGGCGCCGCTTTCAAAAGGATTTTGCCCCCGCAAATTTCGTTTCCAATAACGAAATTCGAACCTCTCACGCACGAAACGAACACACATTGTCCACGAGTGGTGAATTGCGCGACATTGTTCGCAATCAGGTAGACGATATCGTACAACCGTGTGCGTTTAATTGCGGAGAATCATCGCGACGGCGGAGGATCGCGACCGTCTCTAATTGAGCGAAGGTTCGATGTAACGCTTCGTTCGTTATTTGTCGGACTCGCTTCGTCAGAACACGAGAAGGAGGAACGTTCGCGACGCTGCGTAACGGCGCGGATCGGGCAGCGGATCGGTCAATTAACATCGCACCGGCGAATAAACGGATGATTCTTCGGTTCGAGTCGAGTCCGCGGCGGTCCGCTGTCTCAAGAGGCCCTCATTAACCGCAGCCCGCCAATTATATAATAATAAGCTAATAATAATTGCATTGCCGTTACATCAGCCCACCGGCCAACCAACGGAGTGGACGAATAAATTAAGGACTAACTTCCCTCTTACGACGCCCTCGTCCAGACTGCATCCACGTCAGGCTTGCTGCATCCAGACCCCGGTCTTAAGTGCATTTTTAAGCATCTCGCTGTCCCCGTCACCGGATATGACAAAACGCGACGAGAGCTTCGGCGGTGATTAAAAGCCATTTGCCGAGCCAAACGATTGATTCTACGAACGATTCTGGCTAATTCGGCATCGACCCTTCTTCGCCAGTTCCGTTCCGCGGGTTTGCGCTTGTCTCTCTCTCTCTATCTCCATCCGTTCTCAAATCGAAGAAGACGACGCTTTCATCTCACTCTCTTCCGGTTTTACGTTATACGTAAACACACTGTCTCGAAAGATTTTGAACGTTATCTATCAGGGATGCTCGTCAAATTTAATAAAACCTCTTGCGCTGGAATGACGTGCCACGCACGTCGAGAACTTTTTGAAACCAAAATTGCAATATTCTCTCAGTTTTATGGTATATTTAAATGTAACCCAGGCAAAACAAATGATAAGTTTGTTACTTCTTAATCATTTCTATCTAGTGATATCATACGGATGAGGTCAAAAGAAATAGAAAGCGACGAATTATTGTACACGGTTCGGTCACTCGTTATGGTCCGCAATCAGTTGCCAGCGCAAGTGGTTAGGGATACCTAATGTCGTCTTCTGACACTGTAGAAAATTTTATTCTATTCAAAAGTTAATACAGCTTTAATCTGTAGTATAATTTAACCATAAACACAAATTTCAATGTATTTAACTAGAATATAGGTTATATTAGGCATAACATAGGTTATGTTATAACATACTATATATAATACATTATAGTATAAAGTGTCATAATAAATAAAATTATATATTTAAGTAAAACAAAATAGGTGAAACAAATGATAAATTTATTACTTGTCAATAATTTCTATCCAGTAATATCCTACCGACGAGTTCAAAAGAAAAAGAATGCGAATTATTGTATACGGTTCGGTCACTCGTTACGGTCCGCAATCGGTTGCCAGCGAAAGTGGTTAAGGATACCTACAAGTAATGTCGTTTTCCGACACTATAGAAAATTTTATTTCATTCAAAAGTTAATACAGCCTTAATCTGTAATATAATTTAACAATAAACACACTAAATGTCAATGTATTTAACTAAAAAGTATAGGTTTTATTAGGCATACTATAGGTTATGTTATAACAAATTATATATTTAAGTAAAACAAAATAAGCAAAACAAATGATAAATTTATTACTTCTCTATAATTTCTATCCAGTGATATTCTACCGACAAGTTTTTAAAAAGAAACCGGTGAATTATTGTATACGGTTCGGTCACTCGTTATGGTCCGCAATCAGTTGCCAGCGCAAGTGGTTAAGAATATGTATAAGTAATGTCGTTTTCTGACACTGTAGAGAATTTTATTCAAAAGCTAATACAGCCTTAATCTGTAATATAATTTAACAACAATCACACTAAATGTCAATGTATTTAACTAGAATATAGGTTATATTAGGCATAACATAGCCTATATTATATATTATATGTTATAGCATAACATGTTATAATAAGTAAAATTATATATTTAAAACAGAATAAGCAAAACAAGTAATAAATTTATTACTTCTCAATAATTTCTGCCCAGTGATATTATACGACGAGTTCAAAAAGAAAGCGACGAATTATTGTATACGGTTCGGTCGCTCGTTATGGTCCGCGAACCAGCTGCCAGCGACAGGGGGTTAATGAATATTGCCATTTAGTGACGATAATTTAACTATTATAACATAACCTGTATTCTAGTTAAATATATTGACATTATTGTCAAATTATAGATCAGTCGCGGTGTAAACGAGTTCCCCGAGAACAGTCGTTCAAGGAAAAAAGAAAACAAGAAACCGATAAAAGCACGAACGCTGCCACGTTACATAAAGCAACGAAACACGAAAATTCTGTTGAAAATCTCATGGCTCGCTACTATCCACCGTGCATGCATAAATCACTATGCTTTTTCTTCACGCGAGGCCCGCGGTATATCTAACCTCTAATTAACGAACTTTCAACAACGCGCAATAAATCCCGGGGATAACCTTTCCAAGCAAATTTTCCACTTTATGATTCCTTAATATCTCGGATCGAGCGACGGGCAACAAATCAAGCGGTGTCCTGAAAGAACAGATCGAAACCGGAACTGACGGCGCAGCCATAGGCAAAGATGGAAAACGGCGTCGCCGTCACTGTCTCCACGTTCCCCTTTCGACTCGCGGCTTCGGCTGATTGTCAGTGGGATGAATATTTATCGGGGATATCGCCGATTTTTCCACGGCGATCGAATGGACCGCGACGGAGGCCGCGTTCAGGATCTCTCCTCGATCTTGTGAAACTCATAACGTTCGACGAACGTGACCTTAAAGACGGCGATCGGTTCGATTGTCGGCCGCGGGGATCGGTTGCATAAACAAGACGCGCGTGTTGATTTACAGGTGTAACGCGCGCCGCGTTCCCGCGTATTGTGATTTTTCTTTTTTAATGCCAGTCGCGGCCTGGCCGCGTTGATTTATTCGGCTGGCATTTCCATAATTTATGGGAAAATACGGGACGGATTTATGGATTTCGATGAGCGCGCGTTCGATAAATATATGTATATACATATGCGCGCGTAACCTACGAGCATGCACGTTTCATCGGGGATCGCCGCTGTCGGTATGACGGAGTAAATTCATTTCGAACAATAATTTGTTGATAAATTTTTGAAACAATGCTCTCTGATATTTGGCGAATAATGGATTTCAATTAACGGTAGCTCACTCGGTCAATTAAAGGAATTTGAAGCAAACAATTGGAACGAACTGATCGTTCGAGGGAATAATATTTATGTGATAATTTATGCAAATTTGCCTTTGAAGTAAATATCAGTGAAACTGAAATACTCAAATGAAAAGGAGAATAATCAATGAAAAATCCGATCGAAAAATGAGTGATTCGCAAAAGCAAACACAAATATAAAGAATTAGATAAGAATTAAAGTTCGACAAATGAATATCTTGAGAATAAATATTCTTCTGTTCTCTCCCTTTACTATAATACAATTTCAAAGTATAGTCCAACGAAATTACAACCGATTTTGACGTAACAACTAGTAATTGATTAACGATTAACATTAATAATCAATTAAATCAATTAAATCAATTACCGATTTTTCGACAATACTTCCTGTAACGAACCATCTTTCACTATGATTGACATCATTGATCTTTGATTCTGATCTGGCCATTGCTTTTAATCAAGTCAGATCAAACGAAAAAATTTTGCCATGATCAATGCCCAAAGAGGTTCTCTCTGTTTCTCCAACAGACTCCTTGTAAATAATCGTGAACGTCGTAAAGTAGAAAGCATCGCCTTCAGACGTAATTTACCGAATATTTATTATATTCAGCGGCTGTGATTTATTTCCCGCACGTTCGGAGATAAACGCGCGTTTCAAGTAATAATTATAAAAATATATCTCTACCTGGCGCGCAACGTCGCCGTCGTTCAACGATAATTCAAACAACGCGGTTCGAATAAGCGTTCCGATAGTGTTTTCACTTTGTACGCGGCAAAGGCGCAACAGAGCAGCATTGATGGTTTGCATATGAATGGGTGATTAGAATTTACCACGCATGATTTAGTGTAGTAACTTCGTCTCGGACGAGTGATAGATCTTTCTATTCAATCTGGCCGGGCGAACGGGCCAGAGAGTGAGTCTCTCCTCTCCTTTCTGTCGTCTCTCCTCTCCAGTTTGCCTGCCAGTCCGTTTGCCGAACATTTAACTTTTATAATTTATCGCGATGCCGCGTGGAACAGACCGCGGCTGCATTAGTTGACCTCGTAGCTTTTACGTGCGCGCTGGATATGTGTTTTCGCTGCCTCGCAGAACTTGCTTTCTCTCGATTCATATCGTACCGTACCGCGCTCGCTTTCCAGAGTAAAAACTTTCAATGTACGTACGCACGCACGTACGTACGTACATACGTTATATTGCGTATCCTCGGTTGAATAATTTGTGATCGTTTGTTTGGTATCATTTAGAGATGACAGAGTTTTCGTTCTTCAGAGGTGCCGCAGTTTACAGCTAAGGTGAGTCGAGAGGTGGTGGTCTATTTCTTTTTAAGAATCATTACGTTTTAAATATAATCGATATACGTATACTTGTGAAAGTATATATATATAAAATAGAAAATTAAAAAATAATTGTAGATTATGTATATATATATATATATATATATATATATATATATATATATAAAATAGAAAATTAAAAACTAATTGTAGATTATTTATATATATATATATATATATATATATATATATATATATATATATATATAATAGAAAATTAAAAAATAATTGTAGATTTACAAAACGAAATGAAAAAGGCCATTTCATCCGAGTTGTCAGGGTCAGATAAGAAATATATACTTTAAGCTCAATTTTAATTTACTATTCGCCTGTGTGACATATAAATATAATATATTTATTATTTTATATTGTACATTACATTATATTATATAACATATGTAATGTAATATGAAATATTACTTACATTTCTTGGTTTGTTTAAAAGTCCATTTTCGAGAAAAGTCATTACTTTTTGATGAAACAAACATAACCTTTAAATACTATGAATACTGAATTGTTAGATAATTATAGTCTTAATATTAATTTGAAAGAGGATTTAATAGTAAATTAATTTAATTATTTTTATTGAATTAAGTATTAATTGGTGTACAAATTTCCCGTCAATTTCTAATAGAAACAAGTCATTTAGTAAAAGTACTGGAAGGTGTTTTTATGTAAAAAATTTTAGTTTATATAAAATTATTTATTTACATTAAGTAGAATTAAATTTGATTAAAAATTTTATTAAAAAATATAAATTTATTTATAAGTAATATATATATTAAAAATAATATAATTAAACAAAATTTTATAATAAAAGTTTATTTTATTAATAATTTAAAATTAACATTATTATTTACAGTTAAAAGTAATGAAAATGAATTTTTCAACACATCGTATCCAAAGCAAGTCATTACTTTTCGGTATAAATGATGATGAATCACAATATTTAAAGAACAAGCAGAAAACTTTCGAGCCTGTCACCTGCATGATTTATCTGACTGTTCAAAATGAAAACGATTATGGTTCGCAATCATATCGGATACATGTCGGAAGGAAGCTGAGAAAATTGTGACATAACCTATACAACGAGATCGAGCCATCTCACCCTGTACTATCAAAATATCCTAGATCCTAGATCCTACCATCCGAATGAAATTTATCAATCGAGCAGTTTCAATCTCGCGTGCAGTTGCAACCTCGCCGCCTCGAAAAGCGCGAAAAAGTTTCAGGCTCAGGCACAGGCCAACGACGAAAGTTGCTTTGAAAAGCAAGCGATCGCGCCGGCCGAGACAAACGGCCGGCCGTGTCGAGCCGCGCGGCAAAAACGACGCGACGACGTTACATTTTATGAAACCGCGGCCAGCTTTTTGCCACAGCGGTAAAAGCGGGCAGAAGCGGAGCCTTGACGCGGAGCGAAGCCTAAAGGAGGAGGAAGAGGAGGAGAGAAAGGTTAGCCGTCGAACGAAATTTTCCCCCCGCGGTGGCCCCAGCGCGCAGCTGCCGCGAAACGAGAGAAATATGACGGTGAATTTTTCCCGGATCCACTGGCCGGAGCGGTGAAGGAATGCGCGTTTATTGTTAGCAAAAGGGCCGCGGTACCGGCAAAAACCGTGCACCGGGGATTCCGTTTCTAAGGCCCAATTACTCGTGTCATTACACTTCTGGATTCTTGGAGCGAGCGAGCGAGCAAGCGAGCTACCAGCTCAACACACTCGCCCCGGATCCGTGGTAAGAGCTCGCGACCTGGGCTCGATTCGTTTTTACTTTTTTTTTTCCTCCCGGAGCGCTCCCGGCCAGCTCTCTGCGCTTATGTAGAAGCGGTTTCAAATCTGGTTAGGCTCGGCCGGCAATTTTGTAATCCATAAACGTCGCTCATATGGCGCGTGCTCCAGTTCCATGTATGGCGAAAAACCGCGGGCTGCCCTTGTTGTTGATGCCTTCCACGCGATGCCAGCCATGCAGCCGTTGCGACAGCCATGTTTCCCCGGGTTTCTATCATATCTCTGCGCGAGACCGATTACCTTATACAAGCATACCGCCGCCGCGCGGTCACATTCGCAGAAAACGCGGCAATTAATAAGGCAACTCTCCTCGGGGGCCCCGTTCCTCCGATCGATCCCTCGCTCATTCGGCTGCGTTTCACGATTTTTAACGAAAAACGCCGGTTGATCTTCCCCAATCTTGGCCGAGTCGACTCGATCATTCCCTGTAACCCTTCCTCAGTGTTTTTATTTAATTACTTCCAAACTGTGCGTTTGCTGAAAATTGAATTGTCTGTTGTTATATGCAAGTGTTTATTATAAAAATGTATTGCTTCGTCTTGAAATATTCTGAAATGTGTTGAAACTACGAACAACTGTTTCACCTGAATTTCACTTTAACAGGAAATTCTTTTTACTCGTCAGAACAGAAAGCAGAAGAAAAGCCATATTCTCGCGGCGAGTATCGAAAGTGTTAAATACATTCTCCCTGCGTATGATTTGAAACGCGGTTAGGGGGAAAAAGTGAATAGTACAAAAAGGAAAACGCAGTTTTATGAAATTGTACTTCATTAAATCTGTATTTAATTCTGCATTTCTAGTCGGATACCTTCTGACTTGTACAAATATTAAAATCGACGTATTTACCACGTATTCTTTCCTTAACACTAGAAATATTGACTGAAGTATAAAATTTCCACCAGAGAGACATTAAACTGGGGAAAATAGAAAACAATTTGCACAAATATTAAAATCGACGTATTTACCACGTCACGTAATCTTTCCTTAACACTAGAACTATTGACGACTGAAGTATAAAATTTCCACCAGAGAGACATTAAACTGGGGAAAATAGAAAACAATTTTCACACACTTTTATTTATATATTTCGCGAAAAGTCGCTCGAATCTCTGAAAATGTATCGTTTCGTATCTACAAAATTCCTACTCGAAAAATTACAATTGCTCCACTATAGTCAAAATGACGAATTTATAGTTCTTTCCAACAAATTATAATCTGACCAATTACAATTATATTAAATTATTGTGTTATATTGTATTGTATTATATTATGTTATATCATATTATAATTACAATTGGTTATTATATAATGATAATATATTATATTATAATGTATATAATATATTATAATGATAATATATTATATTATAATATATTATATATTATATATTATAATGATAATATATTATATTATAATATATTATATATTATATATTATAATGATAATATATTATATTATATTGATAATATGATAATAATATATTATATTACAATATATATTATATATTATTTTATATATTATAGTGATAATATAATGATAATATATTATATTATAATGTATATTATATATTACATTATATTGATAATATGATAATAATATATTATATTACAATATACATTATATATTATTTTATATATTATAGTGATAATACAATGATAATATATAATTTTCCAATAAAAAGAAGAAAAGAAGCAATGCCCGTTTGCAGAAACTAAGAAAATGTAGTGCCACCTATAATATATCTACGTCAGAAGATAGACAGACCTCTGCGACGATGTCGTGCCCCTGTCGAATTCCTCGGGCCGAAAGCCCGCGAACCGATCGTCAAATCGATCTGCGATCGAGTGAAAGTAATCTCGCGCGCTCGCGCAAATAAAAAAAAAAAAAAAAAAAAAGGAAGAAGAAAAACGGGGGACGGGAGGTATTTAATACCTACGGCGGAGAGGGTTAATGAGCACAAAGGTAGCGGAGAGGAGAGGATACAACAACGCGGGGCCCTCGCAGTGTCTGTTGCCCGTGGGAGAGTCATGTGGTGGAGGGCGATATAGGCGCAGGAGAGTAAACGGGGGGGGGGAGGTGGAGGAGGAGGGTGGGAAAGGGCCCGGGTATATTGCTGAATTGAGGAAGGCGGTGTTACAAAGCGCCCCGTAAATCCGCGCCAGCTTCGACACCCGACATTCCCTCCGTTTTATTTCGTCCTCGCAGCGACGCGGGATACGTCGGGGCATTAAAAATAATAGCTGGGACTCGAGCAGGGATTCCGCGGGGCCTCTGCGCCGCTGGAATGCCACTGGCCCGAATTTTGCGGCGGGGAGGTTGCTGTGCAACGCAGCGATCGCGTTCAACACAAAGATGACAATTGCAATTTGCGACCGTCGGCCCCGTTTCCCCCCTTCATCTGCTTGCGAATAACGCGTGAATCCGCGCGGCTGTGGAGCGACTCGACGCCACGAAAGCGGAACCTGGCAGATTTGGCCCGAATTCTGAATTTTCGCGAACAACATCAACGAAATGGAAATTTCCTCTGTAATGTAGATTATGTAGAAGTACAATTGACACTTTCTTTGGGATATTTTTGTATTTTTATGTGAAACAACATCCGCGCACTTGAATATGAGACAAACGCGTGAAAATTCCGGTTTCGTTGGAAAGTAAGGCCCGACAGGAGAAGAAAATGACATTGAATCGCAATTGCTCTGCCGACTTCTCTTTATCTGCTTGCCACTGCCAAAATTTGACGCCGCGAAAGTGAAATGCGGGAACTGATGGAGACAATGGTCGAATGGAAGCTGAGACCTCGTATTGTACCCTACAGTGAAAAGTGAAATGAACGTGTGCCGGTATTACGACACGCAACGCTATAGTTTTACGTCTACTTTTATCAGCCGGGCTCCGAAATTGGCAAGTATGGCGACGCCGCATCGATCCCAGATACACGCATCGCCGATGCGCAACGGGCAGTTAATATTATTAGTATTACATGCCAGGTACTCCAAGTCCGAAATAGCGTGGCTTGTGTGTTCCTGTAGGTCAAGCCACGTGGTCACTTGGCAGAGGGCCACACTCAGTGATAACGTACACGAGCGCACAATGTGAAATTCTAGCGCCGCGCGTCTGTTGGATTTCCGGCGCTGTTTGGAGGATTGCAACCGGGCGAACAACAACACGGTGCCCGAATTAAGTGTCCGATCTTTTCTACTGATGGTTGATGATTTCTGTTAACGTTCGGTCTAACGAAAGAAGGAAAAAAGAAAAGAAATTGGAAGAGAGAAGACGAAGACCATCCTCTCTGTGTTCGCCAGTTCAAAAAGAAGAAGAGAAAGAAGAAGATAAAAATCTGCTCCAGGGGGTTTCAGCTCTAGCAATTTCCACTCTCGTCGGGGAACAATCTCTCTCCCCTTGTCACCATTATGCCTCATAGCTAGCCACAGGCGTCGCTATTATAAACATATACAAATTCGTCAGCGGCGGTGGCAAACAATGGACCGTTTAACGGGCGCGAAGATATATCATCGGTGCGGCGGACTCGTCGTCGTCGGTGGGAGCCGTGCAGAGGGAGAAGGGAAAGAAGGAACACGTCCTTCCGTCGCCGGTTTGGCGGGTGGGTGGGGGGGGGGGAGAAGAGAAGAGAAGAGAAGAGAAGAGAAAAGAAGTCTAACCGCGGCTGGATTTACGGTGATCGCGTGCAACCGGTCGTTTTTCCCCCGGTGGCTATACATCATCTTTACCAGGTGAGAGGATTAACCTTCGACCAAGTGGCCATTTAACAGCCGCTGCCCGGGCTTCCGTGCCTCGACGCACGAGCCTCGATGAAAAAGATACCTGGACCGACGGCGACGCGCTACCGCGTTTCTCCTCCTCCGGCTTGAACGGCCTCGAACGACTCTGTCTGAGCGGAAATGAGCCTTGGTCGCGGACACACCAACGTCAAAGAGGGGGGAATTTTCTGAAGCTGAATTTTCAGAGCGCGAAACGCAAATTTCAAGGAAAATTCTGACGACGACGACTGGGGCAGGGAGGGGTGGCAGTCGAAAAAAGGCGAAGCAGCCAATACGTCGATATCGTAGCGGGCTCTCTCGGACTCGGGCTGCAGGTTTCTCGGGGTCTGGGTCGGCGCGGGCCGAAACCGATCGAGCAGCAGAAGAAAGGCTTGGCGAAGGCGATGGCGATGGCATGGCGAAGCGAGTGGGGCGACGGGGGCGGCGGGCGAACTGGGCTGTCGCCGGATCGGGGATACAAATGGGCAAAACAGCGCTCTGTGCGGATGCCGCGGGCCCGGTTGCAGGTGGCGTGGCCGCCGATAAATATGTCAGCCAGCAACACCATGCCGCGGCATACCACGCCGCTCTCGCACCCTCGATCTCTCCGTCCGGTTCCCCACCCCCCACCCGTCCCTCCGTCCCTCCGCCATCCCTCCATCCCACCACCCCGCGGAATATCTCTGTTCCCCGGTACCCGCCGTTTTCTCGCCTCTGTTTCACCCTCGCCGCGCATTTGAATATTATGGAAATGTCGACGCGAGAGATCGCCGCCCCGGCACTCCCCGAGCGCACTCTGCATCTGTCATACACCCTAATGAGCAACCGGGGGTTGCCTCTTGCCTTGCCTCGCCTCGCCTCGCCTTCCCTTGATCTCTCTCGCTCTCTCTCTCTCTCTCTTGCTCTCTCTTTCTCTACCTGCTGCAACAGGTGAACCTTGGATCCACGAGTCGTCGTGCTCTTTTTTTCCGAAGGTTACACCATCGATAGGTGACGACTCGGTTTTTTGGGTGCGCGATGACTTCGTGCGTCGCGAGAATCGCGATATCGGCGACTAAAGCGTGAAAGATATCAAAGCGAGAGAAGCAGAAAATTTTTGGAATATATATAACACTTTCACGCAAGCTTTTATCTATTCAATTTGTGTTTTTTTAATTAATTAATTTATTTATTTATATATTTATAATACAGAATCTCTAAAAGCATGCTGTTTTTGTTAGAATGCACGTGCGAATATTAAATACATCAATATATTGTCATGAGTGAGAAAGTATATATATTTCTTATATATACAACACGCTGAGTGCTGTAAAATAAAATAAATCTGCTATAAAATAAAATATAATGAAATATAATAAAATATAATAAAATATAGAAATAAAATATATAAAATATAATAAAATATAATGAAAGAAGGGAAAGGAACTTTATCTTTTCTTACTTCCAACTGCACGCTCCCAGGCTTGACTCTGCTCTGACTCGCTCTTTTGTCTTATTGACTATACTCTTTTGTTTTAAACTTGCTCGCACGCCACACACACACACACACACACACACACAGATCCATTTAGACCGCTAAATTCAAATCATTCAAATTCAACAGTTTTAATTTACGTAAATCGTTTTACAAATGTTTGACAAAAATTGTAGATTGGTCATTCTGACCAGCGTTAATCGAGATAGAAATTATATATACCTGGATCGTAACTAAAACTATGCCGATAGAAAGCTTGCGCGGTCGCTTGTTCGCGCTGCTCGCGAAAGAAAAATCCGAGAGCCGTGTCTCTGCTCCGTTGCAAGAAGTGGAACGTGATCGCCTCGAGAGTATTATCAAACCGGTAGCATCTATGGTATAATATATGACTTATGCGCTTCTTGCTGCAGCCACTTGCTGGAAGTGAACGTGACCCAGAGAACGTGGCTGGCTAATATCAAGGACTGACGTTCTCCTGCTTAAATGTTTCACTGTGTGTGTGTGTGTGCGCGCGCGCGTTGCCACGTCTCTCAAATAAAAAAAAAGAGAAAAAGAAAAAAAGGAAAAAGACTCGTTACATCGGCAATATTTAAAGATCGTACTCCTATTCTCGTAAAATTTTTCGATTATCATGCGCGCGACGTACTCGACCGGCGTTTCCCGTCGATAGAAAAGTAGTCGATAGAAAAGTGGGACGAAACTCGACTGGAATATCAACGAACGCCAGCCCGCCGTGTTCACCTCCGATCGGTGTATTTCAGCGCGAATTTATGACTTGCGAAAATTAATATATCAACATTTCGGCGCCACGCAGCGCGATCGCGCTGTTCAAATAACGGTCGCGATTTATTTGTTGATTTGTCCTTTAATTTCAGAATCAAAAATGATTAAAATTTCCATATTTTTTTTATCAAATATTTATCGATGTTAGTGTTTTAAAAATGAATAGAAATACCTCGATTCCAACGATATTCTGATTACCCAGATTCTTATTACTGCTGAAACACCTTTGTCACCTTTAGGATCAATAATTTCAATAAATAGACTATTATTTTCAATTTATATTGCTTTCGAAAGATTAATATCGAATTTCATTTAATTTCTTATTCTATTTAAATTTTTATTTAAAACTTTCGCAGTCACGTTGAACGCTTCTTCTCCTAATTACTTTCTTTTCAATGAAGCCTAAACCACGCGAAACCTAGCATAAATTGACAGTTTTTACTTTATCCACTTTCATTTACAGATACTTGTACGTAGTTACTTCGAAGGAGCGCCATCGCGCCTTATGGTTACTACTATCCAACACGGTTTTTTTAAACGCATTGTCGGCCGCTGTCACGCGTGACTTCTTTTCGCCAGCGCGTCGCCAAGGAAACGTGACTTTGCGCTACTATTTTCACAGAGGGTACCAAAAAATGATTTCAAACCTCGAGTCCGATGCTTGCAAGATACTGCTCAGCACCTGTCATCTTTTTCCCGAAATTAACCGAGATTTACAGAAGAACCTGATTGTAAATTCTCTGAATCTCTGATTCGACGAGCCGTACGCGATCGTCGAGGTATGAAAATACCGTCAAAGTATTAAAAAAAAAAAAAAAAAAAAAAAACACTGAAGCTTAGAGGAGAATTGCAATTGCCAGAAATCGGCCGCGAGATGAGTTTTCAAAACAAGCGAAACGAGACGAAAGGAAAATGCGCGGAGGACGCGTTTCACGAGAGAGAGAGAGAGAGAGAGAGAGAGGCGATTCATAAACGAGGTTGATTCGAGGCGCGAATTGACTGGTGGCATTACTATGTACCGATGTTTGGGGGGGGGGGGGCAAAAAAAAAAAAAAAGAGGCGAAATGCCTCTCGGTCGAATCGAGATGGCCGATAGATGGTCAAAGCGGCGTCGCGACGCGGGCGTCGAATTCAGAGAGGACGCCGGGCGCCGGGGGTGAACGAGGATCGTGTCCGGTCTCTCTGTTGGCACGGCCTTTGGTTCCCCGGCTTGCAGGCCGTTGTTTTCACTCTGTTATGCAGCAGACTGAAGCACCGTTGCAGCGGAGTGCGGTCGGTTTATACACCGCGCGCGTTCCACGGCAATCGAGGCCAGGAGCCGTGCGATTCGACGTCGAGATGATTGTAGTTGCAAATGGGCAGTTTGCATCAAGAAGCGGCCGCCCCATGGCCGACAGGACATGCACGGCCAATGCAAACAAAGTTGACCCGGGCTGTCCGCTCTCTCTCTCTCTCTCTCTCTCTCTTTCTCCCCTGACTCTCCGCTGCAACCCCCGCGCGCCCTCGCCATTGCCCACGCCATTCTACCCTCTCTGGCTCTCCGGCTCTCCGGCTCTGTAGGGCCACGGTACACACGGCCAAGGTATACAAATAGCCATCTTTAACGCAACTCCAGCCTTCTACTCCTGCTCCTCTAGGAACCGGCGACGCGTAATTGTCGCCCCGAATTGTTGCAAAAATTCCCACCGCCGAGTATCTGAATCGATCTCGCTGCGACGGGAAATTTTGTCGTAATACACGTTTCTTCCGAATACGTCTTTTCGTTTTTCTTATACGACTCTTTTCAACTGCTGACGAGTGAAGTGGGTGTCGGTGGAGTCCCGCGACATCGACGACGAAGCAACTAACCGTGGCTTAACCGATCGTCAATTGCTGAAGAATCGGAATTGCGTGGCCGAAGGGTGAAAATCGTCGAGCGATCCGGGCAACTCAAAGACAGGATAGCGTACGAGGGTGTTTCGGGTGTAAAGGAGCCCGAAGTTTAGCGGATCGGCGTGTTTACACGGTAGCATTTCGCAGCCGGCTGGCCAGCACACTGGTCGCAGTCGTCGTCGTTGTCGTAGTCGTCGTCGTCGTCGTCGTCGTCGTTGCCTACGGATTGGAGTGCGGTGTATAAATAAAGCGAGAGTTCCAAGCTGCCTTTTCTAACCGGTCCCTTTGCTGCACCGAGCGTTCTGCACACTCTATTCTACAGGCCCACGATACAGAGCTCTTTGGTCGGTTAAACATGCGCATATTGCATGAAACTGGTACCGGGTGCCGGGAGATCGACCTCTGTATTAACACCTCCGACGCTGTCCTCTCGTCCTCCTCTCTCTCCTTCTCCGGGGACACCGCGACACCCCTCCGCCCTTCGGTCGCCTGTTCTCCTCGGGCGTCGAATAGTTAAACCATTATTTTCGGCCGGACAGCCGGACAAAAGGAGAGTGGCCGGTTGCTCGTGTTTTCTGCGACTCGTGACCAACTCCTCGGCCCCTACGACCGATTTCCGTCCACCGGGGAAAATGTTTCTTCAGACGCTAGAGGACGGAAATTGTGCGTAGCTTTCGGCGAACGATGGATTCCTCTCTCAACGTTGCTGGGAATCATATGTACAGGGTGGAAAGATATAAATGATATAAAACAAAAATAACTTTTACACGTGTTTCTTAGTTTTTTTGTTATTCCATTTGGAAATATAATTAGTGGATGTTTTTTCAGTATTGTGTGTAAAAGACAACATCCAGCAGTTTGAAAATTAACAAGTTATGGCTTTTTCAAACCTTTTAGTTTTTCAATGGCCTGTATACATATATATGTAAGTCGTGAGGTACTTTGCCTAATTTGGGACCAAAGTATATTTCGGAAAGGATATACAAGCTAAAAAGGATCCACAGTACAGTACAGTAGTAATATATATATAGTATATATAGTATATAACATATATAGTATATATAAAGTATATATAATATATATAGTATATATAGTATAGTACAGTACAGCTATTTTTGCAACATTTTGACATCAATAAATTACCGAGTGAAAGTTTTATTTCGTTTAAACAAAAGTTCTGTAAAATTGTGAAGTATAATTTTTTAATTACACCCTGACAACGTTAGGGAATTTGTCATACAAATCGTAACTCAATCCTAAGTACTATACTTTGACCAGTATAGTACAGTATAGCATAATATTGCAGTAAGTATTGCAACATTTTTACACCAACAAGTCCCGAATAATCTGAAAAGTCTTCGTTCGAATAAAATTGCAAAGTGTATGATAATTTTTCGTGCCGTTTCACACGAATGAAAAACGGTCCAATCAATTCGACGATCGAACGATGGTGTTTATCGCGGGCGAGACAAGCGCGATGAGAATCAAGGGCGAGAAGAAGGGTGCTGGAAAAGGCAGCGCTTGTACCAGATACATCAATAGCCGTGGCCGGTATCGTTGTTAAACAGTTATAAAACAGGCGAGGGCCTGGTCGCTCGTTATTGCGTTTAAAATTCGGGAAATCGGTTTGTGTAGTAATTTACATAGGCGGGGCCCTACGATCGGCAGCCGGCTGCCGATTATGCGTAAAATCGGTGGGACGATGCGCCGCGCGCAAATTTGTACCCATAATTCTTTCCTCGTCGAATCTGCGAACAGCGACGGCCTCGGTGCATTTAAGCCCGGCCACTGCACCCGCAGACCCCACACTCACACCACCGGCCGCACACACCGACACGCCGTCAGCTCATACCAATTGCAACGACATGCCGCATCATTACGCCCCGCTAATTAATTGTGATTTATCGACTTCAAAATCCCCGATCGGACCTGCCTCGAGGAAATACAATGGCCGCCGCCGCCGCTCGCTCGCTCGCTCGCTCGCTCGCTCGTTCGTTCTGCGACGACGCTCTGCGACGACGCTCGCCAACACTGATGACGCTTCATACGATGCAACCAGAAGCAACCTTCTTTCTTTCTCTCTCTCTTTCTTTCTTTCTTTCTTTCTTTCTTTCTTTTCTTTTCTTTTCTTTTCTTTTCTTTTCTTTTTCGCCTCCGTGCGTTTTCGTTACGGATCACCGAAAGAGCCGATCTCTTGCCTCTGTCGTCTCCTTTCCTTTCCTTTTCTTTTTTTTTCCTCCCCCCCCCCCCCCCCCCCCTCTTTCCCCCATTTTCTCGTTCCATTGCGACGCTCTTTTGTACGTACACATTCTTCCTCGCAATATTCTAACCCCCAAACATTGTTCACCCTTCGACGACCCTCGGTTACGTCGCCGTGTGCACCTGCAACCCCCCATTTTCGCGTCGACGATCTGTAAAACTGTGATCCACGTAACTCTCGCGCCATGTAATCCTCGAAATTGTTGTTCACGAATCTAGAAGCTCGATTCGCGGAATTAATTTCTATTTTTAGCGACTGAAATTTCTTTAGTACGCTGCTACCGCATTGATATAAAGTATATAGTGAAACGATCCGTATATTATTCTCAGGGCGAGGTCTTTTATGCGGCGTAAGCAACACTTCGATACGCGGATCTCGATTATGCAATCCATTATTAAAGACGGATATATTCTCAGAACGTTAATAAATCTCCTTTATTGCGAGCAAACTTGCTTACACGAGCGTTTGATCGTCCTTCGTTCAAGATCATTTATATTGCACGGTAAATGGGGAAATTAGCCGTTCCTCGTTGGAAATTTTCGCATTCGACGAGAATAATGATACGTGTTCCTTATCACCTGGACTGTGCTAATTGTTCTCGCATTCCAGCAGTATGATTTTATATTCATCCTGTTGCAAGTGTTAAATTACTGTGCAGGTTGTAACATCATGCGGAGCAATAAAGTTGGCCTCACATGGCGATTAATTATTCGGCGCGCTATAATTTAGTTCTATGCGTAATAACCGAGGTAACCACCTTGCCGAGTACCGATGCCGGTATAAATAATACGAGAAATCTCGCAACATTAAAACGCGAAGAACAAACCGGAACAAAAATCGAATGTGCTAACTGCGAGACAGTTACCAAATTACTATTACCGTTTCCATTTCTAATTCTTCGAATTTCTGATGAGAAATATTTGAAAAGAATTTATTAACTCGGATTCAAATGTTATCCTTCAACGAACGCGAATAAAAATGTTTCAGCTACATAAAATCAATACACTCTGTTATTGTCAGAGAGTTACGTTAACAAGCAACAATTATAATTTCGAGACACAGACTACAGTTAAGAGCATAATCGAATCAATAATAATGAAAAATTGTCGATGATTATACGTTACTATTATAACTTCGTAAAAAAGAATCGCATAGCAATTCTCTTAGATTTAAAAGGGTAAAGTCTCTACTTTGATAGTCTGCCCGAGACTCTTGAATTGTAAAAATTCAAACATCTTTAAAAACATTGGAAAATCTTTCAGTAACTGGATCATTTCGAAGAATAAAGTCTTTTCTTTACAGAAAATGTTTTAGAATTTACCATGATTTTCTTTTATTAATAACATAAAAAATTTAAGGGATTCTAACATTTCATCGTCTGACTCTAATGTTCGAAGTTCAATAAAATGAAATATAACGGTTGAAGAAAAAGTCGTACAGGAATTTTCAAGGGGTCATTCTAAAGAGGAGGTCACGAAAAATTTTCCTTAATGCCTTCAGCGACGTTTGAATTTCTACAACTTTTCAGAAGAAAAATCCTCGTTTTCCCTCTCGATACACTATCAATAAAATCGTTTTTGGAAGAAAGAGAAACAAACTCAAGACTGTCAAAGTAGAAACTTTAATATGAAAACCAAGTGGTGATCGTTGTACAATTTTTTTCTGCAAAGTTGTAATAATTTGCATGATTGATGCTTTTTCATCGTTATTGGTCCCGTTATTTTCTTCGTCACTGTACATATGCACGTAGAAGAATTTAAGATCCGGAGAAAGGAAAGAGCAACGATGGCTGAGAAAGGTTCGCGTGATCGTGGCTCTTTTAAACAAAGTAGTTTCTAGAAACGGCTCCGACCCACCTTCGTTTTTCGTTTTACGTTCCACGTGTATAGCCAACTCGATGTTTACCATCCTCGACAGACTTTCGCGCCTGGCTCCCGGAGAAAAGAAGAAACCGCCAATGAAGACCGGCTTAGCGTTATTTACGTTGTTCCCTCGCATGAAAACCGCCGCTCTTGATGTCCCTCTAACTATAGTAATCAGCCGACGTGGTGGTTAACCCTCACCGGCAGTCTGCAAACCGTTCCGTTTTTACCTTAATTATCGTTCAGCGGAGTCGCACGACCGACGTTCGCGCGCCATTACGAGGCGAGTCGCCGCGCGATTCCCTGAAATATTCTCGTTCATTCCCTCTCGTACGCGTTGATCGTGCATTCAATTTGTGAAACGACGACGACGACGACGACGACGACGACGACAACGACGACGAGAAGTCGATGGCTTGAACACGACTCCAGATCCACGGGATAAAGTGAATTGAATCGCTTGTAACGACGTCCCTAGGAGGATAACGATCGGACAGGAACACGAAAATGTCTTTATTCATCGACGTAAGTTTCCAGCCGTCGATCGTTTTGAGCTGTGAACGCGAAGCCAGAAGGGTGGAGGGAAAAATGAGACTATTT
The DNA here is from genome assembly GCF_011392965.1 of Frieseomelitta varia. Lineage (NCBI taxonomy): Eukaryota > Metazoa > Arthropoda > Insecta > Hymenoptera > Apidae > Frieseomelitta > Frieseomelitta varia. The sequence goes on along the minus strand of NW_025110205.1, from coordinate 339,931 downwards.
ACAAACTCGACGAGTCGCTCGACGTATTACGCGTCGCGTAAAGGGAGTAACTGTAATCAATATTGAATACAACGAGCGTGTAATGGAACTAAAAATAGCGGAGGGCTGAGATGCTCGAGTCAACGGTGCAGCCCCTTTTCGGTTGCCGTATAAATACCTTCGTAATAGCTTCTTGTTACGTAGTAAAGAGGCAAGAAAATAACAGGGTAGGGTTACTAAACCACACGCTGAATGAACCGCGATAAGAAACGTATTTGAATATATCCTTTGGAATATGCAATATGGAGAAAGGAAAAGAGTGGCAGAAGCGATTAAATGGTGGCACAAAAAGGGGAAACGTTCGAAATATTTCACTCCGTGATTCGTTGGTCTCGCACGGTCCGCCATGAGAGAATATATCATTTAAGCAGAAAGATATTACCGCAACCCACGCGTCGATGATATAGCGAGGGCCCATGAATTTCCATCGAACATAGGAAATGAAATACACGCTGTATGGCGTGTACCATCCGTCAGAAACGGATCTCGAGCATTTGCCATCGCCTCTGCGATAAAAATTCTACAAACTCGCTGAATTTCACGCTTCCTTCTCCCTTGTTTTGGCTGACCGGAAATCCTCTTTGCGAGACGCGAATGTTAAACGGTCGAAGCCACGACGCGGGAATCAGATCACGCTGAAATACGCTGACGACCGTTCGTTAAGAATAGATTCTCATCATTGCTGACGAACCGTCTGGTTTTATACATCGTCGTTCGGATGATGGAGCGAGTCTGCACTTACCATACACGCTGTTCATTTTTCTCTGTGATTACGAGTCGTCGGTATTGATGCGGGGCTGTTAATTCTTACCTGCAAGCATAGAGAGACAAATGCAATTAGTAAATTGATTTTACGTAAACAGGATGAAATATCGCGACATGTAACAACACGATGGATAGCAACACGAGTTGAAAGTTCTGTTTTATTAATTTAGCGAAATATTAATGGTAAAATATTAGATCTTTAATATAATTTGTTTGGCACGGAGGCGTAGCGAATATTTATTTCATATTTTTAATTTCGTTTTATACAACGCGTTAATAAATTAGCTCGTGGTATTATCTTGATCCTAGACAGTTTTCATTGTACGTATATATATTTCGCGCAAGCGTTTAATTTTTTCTTTTTTTTTTTTTTTGTTGGGTCTTGCTTTAGAATGCTCTTTAGCATAATCTGCCAAGCAAGGAATGAGCTTGCAGCGAGATATTTCTATGTAAACAGGCAAGATGCTTCCAAAATAAAGCATGAAAAGTGCCTCGCGATATTGAAGCGCGGGTTTAATAAGTTAAACTAACAACATTTAATATCAACGTGCCTTGATAAAATATTTCACGTTGAAACACAGAACGATGATACGCTGCGTACAATATATTGCAGTGCAAAATAACTTCATCGTCAGACAACGCAGTCCAACGTCGTAGTCCACGTGGGATAGAAAATTACATTTTCTTTTGTTCTATACTTAATTAAATTTCCAGTACGCGAGGCACAAGGAAGTGAAAATAAGATTCAAAGGCAAAAACGCTCGTCAATAGGGAATTCTCTTTCTCTTGTGTTGCTCTTGTCGAAGGGGTCGCTGCTCATTGTCGGATAAAAGCGAAAATTCTTGTTGAGAGCGAGGAGACGATTTTCTCAGGCGGCGTTTAAGAGGTTGGAGGAGCCAATGAAATTTACCAGCCATTATCCACTTTGCCGAAGACCTTCTCGGAATACAGTAATTACTTCGGCTCGCGTAGCGGGGCGTGCGTGCATCGACGCCAGATTAGACTGTTTTAATGCATGCCTGCGGGCCTTTCTCCGTATTATTACACCACGTGACCTCCGTTGTGTATCAACGCGTTATTATGTGTGATCTGTCCATAAGTCACCGACAGGTTAATGGCGTACTTCCGCGCGTGACTCGCCGAGGCGGAAAAAACTACTTGCATTAGATTGGATCGACTGGCCGCACGCGCGTACGCGCGTGTCCCACCGCAACGGCGCACACGGCGCTTTGCTAGCGAGCAGCTTCGCGAACGAGATTCCAAAAATATCGGACACTCTCGATAACTCCAAAAGAACTGGATCATATGTAAAGTATTTTTGCTCTGATTTACAGAAATCCGATTTTAAGTGCGGTCGCGACGAAACGAAATTTTAATGTTCAATTCGTAAGAGGGCCGTTTGATCTCGTGTACGATATGACAGACGCAATGATGAAAACGTCTCGAGATTCAAGAGCAAACACGAGACCTCTCTGACGTCTGGAGCGTGTATACTCGCCACGCGAGTAGCGTTAATAATAATAATAATAATAATAATAATAATAATAGTAGTAGTAGTAGTAGTAGTAGTAATAATAATAACCACGGGAAAGGGTGCGAGAAGTTCGTTCTCTCGAAAAACGCGCCAGCCGGTTCGACACTCTTGTGTCTCGCCACACAAGAGATTGAACCCGGAGCACGTTGGGGTTGGTTGGTACAGCCTTTATGCGGATATTGGTGCGCCAGGGCAATTTAGGAAGATAATGCCCGGCGATCAAGCCCGCCTTTTCTTCCCCACGAAAAACCACCAAGCCTCGCCGGGCTTCTACGTTCAACTTTTTTTTTTCTTTCTTTCTTTCTTTCTTTCTCTCTCTCTTTCTTTTTTAATCCCTTTCTCTGTCGTTCCCTTCTCTCGGCCCGAGAGAGCTCTCCTACTTACGTCCGTGCTTCTCTTCTGGCCCTCGAGCGAGCGAGAGAATGGAGAGGACGTTATTGATGACGCGCCTACAGGCCACGTTGAAGAGAGAACGTCGTAAAGAGGTGTGCCAGCCAGGCAAAGAGAAGAACTCGATCAGACACACATGCACACACTCTGTCTCTCTTTCTCTCTCTCTCTCTCCGGGTGCTGGCCGAAAGAGCGCGAGAAGCCAAAGCTCTCCTCCACTCTCGTTTTCGCGGCGTGAAAAATTCCGCCGCCCTTTTCATTCGTGCGGGACTGCGGCTTAATCACGACGCCCCCGACGCGCGCAACGTACAAAGGACGCGTGCGAACGCTTTGTTTATCGGATCGATGGAAAAATAGCCCCGCGGACCATTTCGTTTAATGATTCATTCAACGACTAACGAAGCGATAATGCGGCATATCGCACCCTCCTCCGAGGGGACGCTGCTCGGGATCTTGATGGGCAGTCGCCAGGCGAATTTTATGGTTATGCTCGGGATTCAAAATTAATTGACTGCGTGGGGTTCGTCGGGACACACACCGCGGGAGATGCCCGCAGCCGCTTTCAAAGTGCTTCCTTTGTTCTTTTTAACGTGATTAATATGTATTTGCGGCTCGTAGATTAGATTCTGTGATATTTAAATGACAACACGTGGAAATCAGGTAGGTTGATAATAATCGTACATGTAGATATCATGTGTATCGGGCAAAATTTTATTCGGATGACGGATAAAGAATAATTGTCTATTATTGAATAAATACTTATTTATTACGTTTGGTGTATTCAGAATTTATTTAAGAATTTAATTAATTATGCTACGTCATGATAACATGTATGAGATAATTTTTCATATTGTATTGTGAAATTCTCTTCATATTAGTTATTGCAGTCAACTTTTTTTTCAAACGTTACGCGTGCACGCAATTGAACGCATGAAAATAGATACAAAATTTGAAACAAAATTAATATTATTATTCGGAAAAATTTTGCAATCGTTCGAATAAACAAGGACGAACATATTACGAACAATGAGTAATTATTATCCGTATAAAATACTCGACTAAAGACGATATATTCCGATAATTACGTTAAACAAATATTTATTCGAAATCATGGCAAATGGTGGCACAAACTTAACGTAACCGAGAAACGGTAAATTCGTTATCAGCGCAGTTTTTGTCAGAATTTTCAACCGACCATTATTCCCTTTGTATCAATTCGATGCCAGTGAAGAGATAAACTTCGTAGCCAACTATCATCGTGGTACATACATACATACATACTAGGTTGTTGCGATGCACTTTCGCGTTCGGGCGAAATTGACCCATCGGCGAAACACACACGCGGCGTGCCAGAAAATAACGCAAAATGAAACAGCAAAACGAGAAGTTGTGTAGCAACAACGGCGCGATAAGCGAGCAACTACGATGTCAGCGATGTGACGTATCGCGTAACGTTGATAAACGGGAATAAAAACGGGTACGATTGCGGCCCGCTTAAAGGTTCATTTTTCTTGGTAACGTCGTTCGCGTTCGCCACACGCACGCACACACACACACACACACACAGACAGAGAGAGTTGTCGACGCGCGCGTTTGAATTATTCCCCGCAGATAAAAACGTCGGTATACGAGTGAAAATTATTGATCACGCGGCTTATTCGCGCGCAATTTTCAAGGGGAAACCTGGCACGGCAATATCGAACGCGGCATTAAATAACGATACGGTGGCGCGGGGCTCGCTGCGACAGACCCAATAATGGCGCAGTCAGCGCCATTCGGCCTTCCGAAATATTCGTTTCTCGTGAAATTCCGCGCGAGGGAACGAGAGAGAGAGAGAGAGAGCAGCTTACGAGGTAAGCAACAAAGAATAGAAAAGAAATAAGAGAGGGAGAGAAAGGGAAAAGCAGAAAACGAAAGAAAGGCGAGCTGTTGAGATTAAATTACGTAGTTCTGCTTCTGCTGATTCTGGATTTCGAGCAGGAATGATCTAAGAGGATTCTAACAATGCATTTTTCTCCACTCTACTCAAGAGTGCAAATCAATCAATTTCCGTGTAATTGTCGTTTCTGTTGTGATACGTAATCGTTGCAAATGCGTGGACATACTTCACGTTGAAACACGTTCAAGGTATCAATCAAAAGTGTTTCGAGGAATTTGCGAGGAATTGCGAGAGAGACGATCTTGGCATTTCATCCGCGTTCCGGCGAGCCACATACCGAGAAATATATCGAGCCGACTACTAATAACCCGGAAATCATATTTTGACTTATTGCCTTGATAAATGAATTATTGCCCGCTATCGAACCTTCCGCCTATGCATGCATTATTCAACGGGGAGGTTGGAAAATAAGTTGGAGAACGGTACCATCGGTTTCTGACAAAGTCGACATTTACACTGGGACCTTGTTCCCGTTGAAAACATGACAGAGAGTAGAAAGGAAGGGGAAAAAAGAATGGCTTAAGATGTAAGAACAAAACAAGGTGTTCATCGATCGACATAGACGCTTCTCTAGCTTCTGGGAGACTTAATCGATTTTACCTCGAGGCTAGACATCGCAAACGTTTGCGGAGAATATCTTCCGTTGGTGAAAAGAAAGCAGCCGCGATTGTGGCTTTCGTGGTTTTTTTTTTTTTTTTTTTTTCTTGAAGAAATGGAAGTCTCGTGGAAGTAACTCTGGATACATTAATTTAAAGTTATTTAAATATTTACAATTTGAGATTGGCACTTCGCCATTTGCAATAAAATTACGTTACAAGTTGAGCTCGAGATAAATTAATGATTTTCTTCACGGGGCCGGCAGAGTCGACGATAGACGAAACGAGCTTCTCAACTTCGCGAATATAATTAAATATAATTGTGAATATAACAGTGAATATAATTTGTTGCATTTAAATGGCCTGGTTTTCGAAACGGCAGCCAAACAGAGAACGAATAAGAAACCGAGCTTCAGTTCGAAACAATAATTCCAGTTCTTGATTACTAAAAAGGCAGAAATCCTTGGAAACAGTGGAAATGGAGCGAACATTGAAACAAAACGGGAATGTCCGTGGAATAATTTTTATCTGCAATTTCGAATAACACGTGAATGTTCCATGAAACGATACTCGACTCGGTTCGACGACTCTTTTCAATAACAAAATTCTCGATAACAAAAATATCAGGGAAAAAAAAAATGCGGGAACAAACGCGTGCGCACGATCGTTGCGAAACATAGAAAATTGTAGATTAATCGCATTCGATTGTTGAATATTTCCAACACTCTGTTCATCTCGCTGTGCTTGCTCTCATTCCCTCCCATTCTACGCGCAAATTTTCGAAGAATCGACAGATCTGCGATCATACGATCATTGTTCCGGCAAGCAGCTCTCGTAGAACAATCGTAGAAACGATACGCGCGATGTTCCACGAGCTAGTGAGAGCGACAGACAGAGAGCTTGGCAAATGAAAGAAAGAAAGACCGAGGAATGATTCCTCTCCCCCTTATTTATCATACGTGTAGCCGCTACGGCTGGCACGTACGCTTATTCCCGTGTAGCAATCGCTTTCCAGGGTACATCGGCTCATTGTAGTCTGGCTGCAAGTATTACCGGACACGCCCGGCTGTATTCTAATTTTTTGCGGCAGCCATCTTGCCACTCTGAAACGCCAGGGCGCTCTCGTATCCGACATCGACGCGACGGTTTGTGCCCCGCTGACGAAACACAGCCGGGGGAATAGGTGGAATATCAGAGAAGAAGAAAGGGAGTTTGATGGAAGCGGTGTGTTGCAACTTCGTTCTCACAATAGCGCGATCGGCGATCGTGCCCTGACGACCGGTTGTTTCATCGTCTGACGAACATCCATGCATCGTGGTTAGAACTTTCTCCGCTTCTTTCTGATTCTCGTTGGATTTCTGGGTTAAATATTCATCGGTGAATATCAAACGTCGATGTCTGGGATTCGTAGCAAGTAAAAAGTCAGTTATTTGCTTTTGAAATTAATGTGAAGGCACGCAGTCGTTGTGTCCCTGTAGCATTGAAATCTCTGTGGTTTTGAATTGAAGAGGAACTAGATATACCAGTATCTCTCGAGAGATTGAAAATCGTAGTACGAGTCGGATTATTTTTGGAATGGTTTTGGCGGTTCTCTAAAACTATTCGAATCGATATATCTCGTAGTTTTAGTACGTAAAATATGTACACTTCTGCTTGAATATGTGCTTCTGGCTATTAAAATCTAACCAGAGCGTTCTTCATGAAAGTTCAAGTATAATATAAATATAAATGCAGAGGCTTGTGGAAATTTTTTTCACAGTTGCTTCCGTTTCGTTCCAATTAATGGGATATTTAAACCACACAATTGATGCTCCAATAATCATCAAATGAAACAGCTCGTCGCAAAACAAGCTACGAGCATTTTATAGATATCACATTCCTTTTATAAAATCGTAATCGTCAAGCTCCACTGACGTAACCAATCGAGCGAACACCGATAAAAGTGAATTCCTTAACCGCGTTCGTCGTCGCAACAAATCAAAGCAGAGTTGAGATTGCCCCCAAAAAATACCGCACTATCACAGGAACCAACCAAGACCAATCAAGAGTTGAAATATCCGCGAAGGGAAGATTGACAGAGCGGAACGATCGATCGTGTCGGATCGCGTAGCCTGGCAGTTCGATTCAGAAACACACGGAGCGTGTCAGGAACGCGCGTGTGTATCATGTGCGTAAGCCGACGTTTTCTTTTACCTCCGCGAGATTCTCGTGGTGCTACCTCCATCAGTTAGGCCTGGTGTTCGAGGCTCGAGGCTCGAAATCACGTGCCTCGTCAGGTACGGTGTGCCGCCATCTCTGCCACGTATCTACGGCCCAGACCACTATGGCCTCATTATTTCCATTACTTCGGCCCCGTCGACAGATTCCACGCCGACGAGAGAGGTACATATCTTTCCCACAACGTTCTTTCCCCGCGTACGGAACCGCAACTTGCTTGCGATGCTAAGAAATTTATTCGAAGCTACCTATGGGTATGTAGCAGCAGATAGAAGAAGCGACGTAGTCGTTTTAAAAAGTCGTTGAAGTTCAGAAGTTTAGTTTGGACAAAGATTTAGGTGCAATTAGGGTACTTTGCATGCACGTAACTTTTTTAATCCCCCTGATCTGACAGTGTGTTTGATTTAGATTTTCTGATAGTTTTTGTAGATTTAAATTAACGTCGATATAACGATTTAAATTGTGTCAATAATAATAATTCTTGTAGTTTTGAATGACAAGTCAGTTTTAAGTGACATGTCGATTTTATTGGACGCGCACGATTCTTTTAAAAACTTACTAAAAAGACAATGTTTGATTTTTCGATAGTTTCTATCAAGTTTAAGTTACATTAATAATAATTTTCTATAGTTTTAACTGACGAGACACGTCGAGTTGGTTTACACGCAGTTATGCAATTTAGTACTATTGAAATAAATAATTTGGTAGAAGTCTGTGCACAGTGCACAGTCGTCTCTGAAATTATGTTTGATCATCAGTTGACAGCTGTTCAGAAAATTATAACTGTTCTTTAAATCTACGAGTATTTTCATCTAACTACGTACGATTCCTCCGTGGCTGGTGACTTTTCTCGCGTCGCGGGAAAGATGGCTCGCTATTTCGGGAACTAATTGAAATGGAAGGATGGGTAAAAGCAAGGATGCGCGCCATGATGCGTCCAAGTATCGGTGGGGCTTCGCTCGGAGAGTGTTTGGTCAGGAAATCGACGAGAGAGTTCCAGCCGCGCGTTGTCTCTAATTGCGTTTTCTCGTTTGGCGCTGGCAATGCAATTATTATAGAGAATTATTTGAAAATGGATTTCTACGGTGGAAGTTCCTTCCTAGGGTGTTCCGTGTATTAAGATTTGGAATCTAACGCGTGTTTTGTAACAGGGGGAACATATTAGATTTGTTCAGAGATCAAGTGTGCATACATATGTACATGGTGGCTCGCGAGAATACTTGTCGCGTTGTTCCTCACGTACGTGAAACGTTAGAGGAAGATTTCGATATATTCGTTGCTAGCTCCATTACAAACGTGTATTACCGTGAACTTTAATAAGGAAACGAAATGTAATATACGATTCAGAGTCCCTGACTTAAGTGGGCTCGGTACTCGAAACGGTGTTATAGTTTAACGCTTGTGCTCGGATTTACGATCTGCTTTATACCTCTTCCGCCAACTAACCTGCAGCCGCGGCTGCACCCGAAATCAATTAACTGTTCACGATTGTTGCGAGATGGTACAGCTACACTATTTTGTACTACAGCCGTATAATACAACTGTGATCAACAGAGCGACGTAACTATTTTGTTTCTCGAGTTTCTTCTATCTAATGGAATCTATGGATAGGGAAGGCTAGAGAATTAGAATTTTGAAATAGCCTGAAAATAAAAGCAAATTGATCACGCGTGAAAGTGACTGATATTTATAGACGAGCAGGCGAAGATTCTGTGATGTTACTTCACTGCCATAAAGTTTCACGGTAACGTTCAATCGTGATTGATGCACCATAAACTTACGACACTGCGCAGGAAGGCGTTTGACGCACAAACTTTACAAAATTCTAAGCAACGAGAAAATGTAATTTATACATGTTGCAAGGATAGGTGAAACTTACGAAATATGTCACGAGTATCTTTATATCATTCGAATGTCAGTTTTCAGATACGAAATTATTGTTAATATATCGTATAAAATGTAATTGAATGTAAACGCGGATCACATAAATCGTTTTATTTTTAAACGAAGTGTGTTTTCAATTTAATACCTTCGAATTAATTCAATTGCAACTGAAAATACAAATTTAATCCAAATGTAATTGAAAATTTCCCTGTTGTCCATACGTTTTTGTTTTCAATTTTTTTTTTTTTTTTTATATTCGGAGAGCAAAAAAAAAAAAAATTCCGAAACAGAACATTCGGTTATTCCATCAACTTGCCATTTTGTTTTCAAACGAGTGTACTAAAACGCAAATTTCCTCCAGCGAAATATTTTGAAAAATCATGGAAAATTGAAAAGATCAATCAGTGCAAACAAGGATGTCATCTCTGCACGCAAATATTTTCATAAAATTGTTTTCATTTCCTGTTTCAATGGCTTGCGAAACATTTTTTATTTTTCAAACAAACTAAAAAAAAATGTATTCATGTAGTGCTTGAACGATTCCGCGATATAAAACTCAACGACCGACAACTAATACACGAAGTCCGCGCAGAAAATATTCAGATGAACGCTATGGGAAGAAAATATATACAGTAAATTGTGAAATCATTCGAACATTTGCCAGATGTGCTGTAATCGTGTGTGTTGTATAGTGATTGTAATCCAATTAAAACCAATTGAAAAATGTACAGGGTGGAAAGAAAAATTTGTGATTATCATAGATGAATTTTACACCTTCGATTTGATGGAAATACCTGTAAATAACCTGCGGCGAAATCGATCTTAACCTTGAATTTCGAGATTAAACAATTTTTTTTTCTTGTATTCTACTCGTCACGAAGATAAAATTTTTCCAAGAAACCATAGATCGCATTCTTTTGAAATGTGGAAAAAAAGTTTTTTCATCATTTAACACTGCCGACGAGTGCGTTCTAACAGCGACTTATGGTTCTGGACGCGTGGATGTAATGATTATATTTCGAATAATGTTAACAGTTAGTTTTATTATTCGATTATTTAGAGTCACATTGATATTACAACTATGATAAATCAAATGTTAATGAAACCTAATACGAAAATTCAGGACCATAAAGTCGCTGTTAGAACGCACGCGTCCGCAATGTTAAATGATTAGAAAGAAAATTTTGCCATTTTTCAAGAGAACTATTAGGTTGCAACCTATCTATAATTTCTTGGAAAAGTTTTAGCTTCGTGTTGAGTAAAATACAATGCAAAAAAGAAAAAAAATAATTTTTGATCTTGAAATTCAAGATCAATTTTGCGGCAGGTTCTTTACATGTATTTCCATCAAACGTTTCTTTCCAGCGATACATGCAACAAAATAACAAAATGTTTGAGTGTATCTGCATATATTTCGCAGAGATTGGAGAACTTAACTAAATTTAACTCGCTCTGGTAATCCCGGTGAGTCAGCCTAAATTAATAGATTAAAGGGCAAACGCCAGAGGTAATATCGAGAAAAAGAAGGAGGAAAAGGATTCGCCTGGTTGTCGGTGCACAAAGTTCGCATGTTAAAGACCGCTCAATGACATTTGAAAGCGAGCATGAGACCGGTGGCAAGCGCGCACCACACCGATGGGAAGTCTGCTCATTTCGCGTTCGCGATCCTAACGGCCATTAGCTTGGATCGTGCAGGCTTCCGTTTCCATATCCTCGACGGTTCGACATCCCCCGTAAATTTTCGATCGCGTTCGTTTTGCGCCTCTGCGCGGCCTCTCTCTTCTTCGGGTTAACGAAGCATAACATAACCCTGGCCGTTTTCGCTTCCGATATATATTTCTCCCCTTTACTTCTCTCCTTTTTCTCCGCTCTGTTGCGTGTCGCGATCCGGTTCGTAAAGAGGCGTCCACCGAGCGTTTACACGCGCGAGTTATCAAGTGATCCCACGGCATCAAAGAATCGTAGACGATGGTTATTAGATCTGTTCGACTTTATTGGCGACTGGACCCGTAAATACGTGTACGTATGACTGAGGCCCAATGTACATATAGGTGTGCCCACACGTTCGATTCTCGTAGCACGGCTGCTGTTCCAGCGAGAGAATGCCGCGCTAAATCAGCGTTAATGACGGTGTTTTACACTGGCGTTGATTTACACGAATTGTTTGGCAAAGCCGGAGGTGAAAAGGTCAGTGTTTCTGGCTGGAATATTGCTATTGTAAAGGTCACTGATTTTTCCTTGGTAATTATCGCTTCGTTTGGACGCGCGACACAACGATAGAATCACAGCGAATGGAAACGGCTGCCAATGAAATATGTACCGCGAGAGTCGATCGTGTATAGGCAGGATTTTTCGTTTTCACGAAAAAAAAAGGTACACGAAGGGAATTATTTGCCATTTTCTACCGCTGGTGTACCCGCTTAACTTTATTACTCAGATGATTTCCCTCAATTTCAATATCTGAAAAAAATATTTCCCCGCTTTAATTATACGGTTTTCGCCCGTATGGTGAAACCGTACGATGAAATTATGTTTATTCTGGCAAATGGAAAAAGCAAGTTACCTCTTTTTCAGCCGACTTTTTCACGTACAACGCGATGCAATATTTTTAATAGCTGCAGTTTAATCTGATGGAGTGCCGAGTTAATTCCGCGACTCTCGAATTGAATAAAATTTAAACGACAGAAATTACGTGGAGTGTATCCTGTAAAAATCCTGAACGAAGAGAAGTAAAAATTGTCGCGCAATCAAAAACCATCGCATCGTTATCCAATCTTCGTTATCGTTACTATCGTAAACTCGCTTGTTACAGTCTATGATATACGTAGCCTGTAAAAAAAAAAAAAAAAAAAAAAAAGAAAAAATATCGCGAAGAATCGTAAGAGGAGCGTAGGAATCAGTTCGCAGCCGTGCCCGTGTAATAATTTCGTTTCATGCGACGCGCGGTGTCGTTCAAGCGTTGCGAAGGCGAACGCTCGAAATCTAGGAATCATTCTTCCGTGACTCTTTATGCAAATGGAAGCGCGCCGTTTGAACGTATGATTGTCGGTCGTCGGAGCACGGAGAACGCTCGTCGACCGGACGTTTTCGCATGGGAAACAGTTTAAAAAGCACGGTTCGCGCGATTGGCCTGCGCGACCTCGATTCTTTGAAAACTACGAACGAACGTTCTTCTTCCTCGTCGTTGTCTGGACGCGCGCGTGCACCGTGCTACATTGAAAAAATAGCATCGTTCCCATTGCTCGCGAAATTTCTGTTAACCTTCCGACACAAAACATATAATATATATCGCCTTGAGAAATCTCGCGTTTATTTGATGTTTATTGGTCGAGATGTGGCAAGATAAGAAAAGAATTATTCGTTTGGTATCGAGGGGTACTTTCTCGAAGGACACTGTACTTTTAATGCAGTAAAGATAAATTCTCGCAAATGACGATAAACTCTAACGTGAAAGAGGGATATAACGAACATACGTGGCTCGTTGAAAGAGAGGAAACTCCTCGTTGCGTTAATGAACGAAAGAAATCCGAAAGATCAAAGAAACCGTAATTTACGGTACGCGTACATACGCGTCACTACAATTTGTACGTAGCCATGTTGGTATCTCGTAGAGGCTTGTAATAACGCGCAACGTGGTAATTCCTCAATGGAACTGGGAGTTTTATGTCGTGGAGGGTCCACGATCATCGTGAGGATTTAAACGCAGTATGGAAGATTGGCGTCTTTTCGACGTCAGGGAACGAGCGAAGGGAACGTCGTGCTTCAAGGGACTTGGCGTCGTCTCACGACCTCGGGGAGTGCCTGGTGTCCCGTCACGACATTGTTGCGAGCGAGCGTGTAGTCAGTTCGGTTTTCCACGCAACGATTCAACTCTTTCCTTTCTGTAAGAGCGGCGATCTTCATGCATCACGTGCAACCACTGCCGACATACCACTCGAAGAAGAGGCTCCTTTTCACTGCGCCCTTTAACCATCTTCACAGTTTTCAGACTCATCATTAGCACTACTCGCCACTCCAGACGGTTGTTAAAGCGCCACTCGCCACGCAGGGAGCCAGCCGATGGATAATTTCCACCCGTCTACCGCTTGCCTGACTTTCCGCGATATCCGACCCCGTTGCCACCCGAGCAGGGCAAACAAGATCGACAAAGCGTCTTGAACAAACGCTACTTTCGAACGCAGCAACAATTGTAACAGTGATTACTACCTGCAGAATGATACGACGATGTTGTTCTCTTGTTTATTACGTTATTTTTTAGTTGCGTTAACGTTCGATCGAAGCTTCGTATTCTTTCCGATCACCGAATCTGTTACGAAGTGCAAGTACCATTGTCGATCCATTCGAAAGTGGGCAATGTCTTGAATAATCGATGCGTTGCATTTCACTCGCAGAGGAAACGCTCGCTCTTAAATAAATAATCTGAATTGTATCGCTCTCTCAGCCCCGATTCCGTTAAAAGTGAAGATCTCGTGTGTTGCTTGGCGAGCGTGCGTACGGGATAGGTAACTTTTTTCCTAATTGCATGGACGTTCGACTGTCGAATTGGTCCGCGTGGGAATTCTCTCTGCCCGCGAGCAGAGTGCAAAGTTATCAGCACGTACGAAGCAAAACATAAAAACATTTCTCGGGTTCGAGGAAAAGTTCGTACGATCGATTTTCAGCTGTGGAAACATTCATCTCTCTCATCGTATTTTAATCGAAACAAACGATTAACCTTTGATAGATCGATGTTGTCGAAGAAGAGGAGCGTGACAAGTGACTTGGACTGATACGACAGGTGAAATTCCTGTTCGATTGTTAGAGTCGCGAGGCAAACGAGACACGTCTTTTCACCTAAACGAGTTAATATTCATACGCGACTAATGTAACGAACATTATCTAGCCATCAAACGTCCACGAACACGCATCGAAACGGCGTTTGAGTCGATGTAATCCCACCTACGCGTACTCTCTTGGTTTGTCTCCCACGGAGAAACCTGTATTCATCCGCCAGACTTTTCCACGATCGTTTTCTTCGTTTCTGGCGAGGCCAGAATGTTCCTCCGTCTCGGAACGTGTTAACCGAGACGTGTGATAATTACTCGAATTATCAAAATCCGCAATCTAGAGAGCGTGGTACGAAGTTTGAACTCCGGAGAGGGTAGCTAGTATCGTTTCTGTGTCGCTCTATATGCACGAAACACGAGAGGGAGTGGGACACGGTCGAAATTCGCAAGAGGATTATGCAAGGAGGATTACCAGACTAGACCCGGAGGTCCTCCATCGTCCTTTCCAGTTTCCTGATTTTCACAATGTGACGCCTTTGCACGAGCATTGGAGCTGGTGTGCCGAAGAATCGAGTTCAGTCACGGTTCACCGACTGCAAGGGGGATTAACGTCTGCGTAAACTCCTTAGATTCCGTTTTCTGAGAAGATACGTTATATAACGATACGTGTCAAGACCAAGAATATGTATCAAGAGTATGACGCGAACTCAGCGTGGTAAATCAGGAATTTGATAAACTTAGAAAGCTCCAAACAAGTCTTTCGCACCATAGGGATCACCATGTTATAACAAGTGCATACTTGAAGGATTGTGTATGCAATGGGATCGTTTTCGTAAGATAATCGTTCTCTGAAAGGCCGAGTCAGTTTCATGGGCGATGGAATATTCGCGAACTTTCTCTGACACTTGCTCCACAAAGCGAGCCTTGAAAAGAGTAATCCTTAAGTAAGACTTATCATAAAAAAAGGACTTTGAGGTGAGTCAATCAATTGTCACAGTATCAAATTAAAAAGTTAGTAAGTATAGGCAGTTTTGACAAATCGGAACAGATAAACTGTATTCGTCAAGGAAGTTACAAGAAATTATAGTAAAAGTCAAATGGTCAAGTTGACCATTAAAAAATAAATCATACGAGTAGCAAGATCCATCATAGTTCTTCGAATCCCAAGAGATGTACGCAAAGGTACACGATCGTGATTGAGATCTTTAACAGTACCTAAAAATCACGTTGTCACCACTAAAAAATCTCTCGAAATCAGTCCTCAAGAAGAACATCGATGTGATCGTCGATGAATCGAGCGACGACAATTCGTTAGCCGGTATATCGTTTGTTAACCTCTCGAAAAGTAAATCTGGAAAAATCTTGCGCGCGTCAGCAGATAAATTTGCGGAGGTGGAGGCTCGAAAGAGGCCTCGAACGAGTTCTCTGCACGTCAGCGCGCTTGACCAGGAAGACGTTCCGCGCGAAGAACGGGAAGGCGCTAATCGTTGATAGGTTATCGGCAAGCTCGACATTTTTCGCCGACGACATTAAGTACACCGAAGTGCACTCTCTTCGATTTGAGAAGACACTCGATTTACGGGTTAACGAGGCACTCACGGTGCACCAAACCGTTTCACGGAGCAGCGGTTAACCGTCCCTGGAAGGTTGCCGCTCTGCTCGGCTGCACTTTCGGAAGGTCGTTGGGGATGATGCACGAGCGCGCCATGAGAGGAAAACGGCAGGAGAACTTGGAAAAGGAAAAAAAAAAAAAAAAAGAAAGAGTTGGAAACGAAAGGAAGAAGAAAGAAGGAAAAATTCTCGCAGAATTTTTCCCCGATTTACACGCGTCCTCGGTTACATCGATAGAAAGCTCGACTTTGTCGAAAATTTTTCGTCAGTCTTCAAACGCGTCGCCTCTGAACGAAAAGTGTATTTACTCCGGTGCCACGTAACTGAGGTCTTCGTAATTTTCTGCTCCCAGAAAATATCCTTAATTTTTAGTCCAGAAACTCTGTGTCTTCCATTCTCTACTCTCTTTCTCCGTTCTTTTTTTTTCTGCTCCCCTCCTCGTTTCTGAATTTTTCTTCTTCTTTTTTCCTTCTTGTTATCCTGCAATTTTTGCTGGCATCCTTCTGAACTCATTACAAGCTGAAACTGCAGCCGGGGTCTTGCGTGCTATGGAGAAAATTAGACGTCTATATTGTCCCGTATAAGTACATGTTACCCTCTCTCGCGGGGTAACTGATGTGACTCAGAAACGATGCTTGTTCAAAGTTTACGACTTTTGTCATTTGGAGCAGCGAGGCTTGTCCGAGTGTGCGCAATTAACCCATTAAGAATCGATAAAGTTTTTGCATTTGTGAACCAGTGGCTAACTTGTTCGTTTGATGCGCTGTTACGTATGGTAAATGTTCCATTACGCAACAGCGTTGTACACGTAGCACGGTTTTTTTTTTGCGCATATTGAACGTGCTTTACAAATTATTAACAACTATCGCTTTTAGCAAAGTGCTTCGCAACGACAGAAACACGTGGTAAATATATAATCGAGGTGAGTGAAAAGTCGAAGCCTTCTCGTTACTCAACAAAAGCAATTACAACGATCGAAGAACAGTATTCAACGAGATGTTCGTTCTCATCTTCGCGCAAAGTTCACATCATCACGTCTCTCACGGACTCGACTGTTCTTCGCAACAGCAGAATGAGCGAACGTGCTGCACAATGCATCTTGCATTCCGGTATTGGTCGAAACGCAGTAAACTGCATAACTGCGCAACACGCGTTCATCAGCGTCGCGAAAGGATTGACGTGACGCTCGCATTGCCACGGACCATTCATCAACGCGGCCCAACGGTGCACTTCGAAGCGGGATCATTCGTTTGCCGAACGACAGGTTCGACCAATTGAGCTATCCGGCCTGCCGGTGGATCCCTTCCTCCTTCTCCCCTTCGGTAATGCTCTGAACCAGCACCACCTACGCGATTCGACTCGCGATAATTTGCATAATCACGCCGATCCGTCGAATGTCGTTCGGTTGAGCGAAAAGTAAGCTTCATATTTCAGCGCAAAAGTGAAACAAGTGTCTTTTTTTATATTTTACACTAAGTTTATTAGATATGTCCGTTCACTTTTTTCCATTTTTGAGATAAATCCGTAGAATTTCTGTGTGATTTCTGGGCTTGTCAACACGTGGTTTTTTATATGTTTCTTTTGAAGAGATAACGCTATTAAGAAAGTTCTGTTGAGACAAACAAATGATGTAGTCTGATGGTGCAAGATCAAAACTATAAGGTGGATGCATCGAAACTTTCCAGCCAAGCTCAATTTTTGATGGGTCGCCAAAGAAATTCGATTCGTGAAATTTTTTAATGTTAAATCGCGTGGCACTGAAACATCGAACTCTTTTTTTGTATCCAGCCTTCTCCAAGTGGTTCAAAACTGCTTTATAGTCAATATTTAGTACCTTATCGATATCGTAACTGTTGATAATTTGACCTTCTTCTTTACTTTTTTTCTTTAATTTCACTCGTATTTTCAAAACGCAATAACTTTTGACTGAATAAACAAACGTCACAACTTCTTGCTTTTTAATTACTCTGTGATACGTCACCTTTCAAACGCACGCAAGTATTGCCAGATTAACATTACCAGAATTATGCTATCGGTAAAGTACGAAACTACTTTTCACTCGATATCAACGCAATAATATCAACGCGCTCGATAAGACACTTAACTCGAAGATTTAGTAAAGAAGAAAAAAAAAAAAAGGTAAACCAGAAATATAACGAGTTGCAGAGTAATAAGAGTCGAGCAATAGCAGGCGAGATTGAAATCGAATGAAAACAGATCGATGTTAGACTTGTTGTTGGCGATTCACTATGGTGTAACAGCAGGAAATAATTGGAACATGAGCTAACTTCTCGTTTATACACCCCGGGTTTCGCGTTTACCTAATTTATCTACAACAACAAGGACTCTGAACTCGACAGAATTTGCCGACGACTATAATCCTGTTTCGATCAAGGATCGTACTTCTGTTCGATCAAAGTTTGATCGCATCAATTTTAATTAATAACCACCGTCTACGAATAATAATTGCCATCGTGGGCTATCTGTCTCGTGAAGCGTGAATTTTGATCCCCCCGTGTATATAAATCGAAACTTGTGCAGCTGTTTATATTCAGATGACCTGAAATTTTGATAATCTTGACGAAACCCGAGAGAAAGGACCGAGCAATTGCAAGTCTAGCCGACGCCCTTTGGCGAAGACAGTAGCGGTTCCGCCGCGAGAGGGTCAACGAGACGTCTATGCAGCTTGATGGCGGAGGAGGAAGGAGAACGAGGTGGAGGCGGTCAAGCCACGAAGCACAGGACGCTCTCGGTGCCGGGAAGGTCGGTCGCCGAGGGGAGGAAGACAAGCGGTGGAATGTCGAGGAAGAATGCACGAGGGGAGAGATCGTGTGGGCGCGCTTGCTCGCTTGCTCGCGAGGCACGCTGCGGCCGACGCGGCCGCAGACAGAGACGTTGCATCGAGGTTAAACGGCTGAACCCGGCGAGGACCCTTAGGGTCAAATGCCTAAATTGCCGCGTCACAGGCCGCAAGACAGCGCGCCGTTTATGCGAGCGTGGCATTAAAGAGATGTAAAGAGAAAAGAGAGAAGAGAGATGGAATAGAGGATGTTATCTGGCCAAACAAGCAATTCTACTGTCCGGTGTTTCGTTGCAGGTGAGATACGTGGGCGAAAACGAACGAACCAGCAGAGATCTATAGTCTAGTGGACTCCTTTTACGATTCGTGGCAAATTTTCGATCGCCATTTCCGCTTTCCTATCTTAGCTGGTTCTTCAGTGAGAAGACGTAAGAATTCGCTTTGAATATGATCTCTCTGCACCTTTATTTAGATTGGTTTCTGTAGATAAAGATACGAAATTCTTCATCTGCGTAACGTTATATCGTCATTAATTTTCGACCATCGATTTATTTCAAGGACCCCGCGTCGTCAAGTGAATTTCGCAACGCGCAGAATTGAGACGGAGGATTCGCGCGGATCGTTGTGGTCGTTTACCGAGAACAGACGATGACGCGGTTAGCTTCGAATTGGACAATATTAAGAGTGGCGGTCGTTGACACGCGGCACAGCTGACACGCGTAAGACGCGCGTAATCGATGATCCGTGAGAAAATCGCTGAACGGCCCGCGACGCGAATTGAAATGTTCGCAACGATTTTCTATCGTCGTCTCTCCGTTCTGTTCGACAAATCGACACGACGCCCCGTAACGTTTCGCCGAAGGCGATCGTCATTGTTATTCCCAGAACCAACGCGTCATTCAACGCGATTTCCATCGATCAATTGTAATAGAAACATCGAAGAGTAACGATCGCGGTCTCTCTCTGTCCTCGGGACAGATGTTGAACAACTCTCTCGACAGTGTTTGCTTTCAACGTTGGAAACGAATGCCGAAATTTTGCAAGTAAAAGAGCAAACGGCTAGATCAACAAATTGAACACGTAAAAATTTCGTCAAATTACGAGTCTGCAGTCTCACGTAATTGGTAATGGTATTTGCATCTCTGCCCGAGGCGGATGATTTCACGGACGAGGCGTATTTTTATAACCTCGTTCGCGATTCGTGATCCCAATAAACCTTCGATATCCTGCGAGCGAGTTGGCCGCCATTTCAGATTCGCCACGGGAGCAACGCAGGGCCATCAATAACGTGGCTGACCCTCGCGGGACGGCTCATTCGAAACGCTGCGCCGTCTCATCGCGGACCAATGACAAGCGTGTTAAATTGCAACTTCGATATCCATTTCGTGTGAGAGAGGCGTCTTGCGAACGCGTTCTCGCGTCGAGACGTAACTCCAACTCGATCGGAGTTCTTCAACTCCGAGATTATACTTACTCTTTTTACATTTCTCTTCTCGAATGATGAAGGAAGCTGTAGAGACTTTCGTTTGCTCGGGAACGTAGCGAACGTAGTGACGCGTTAAGCTAGGTGTCCAATGGAGAGTAAAACTGTCGCGAGTTGCTTTCGAGAGTATTCCTCGCAAATGGATACTGCTTCTGAGAGTTACTGTCCGAGAGCATCGCTCAACTGTCTGAGTCGATGTGTTCGCAAATCGATACAATACTGCTCTCGGAGAGTTGCTCTCAGAATTCAAAACGGTTTCGAAAGTATTCCTGTGCGAGTATTCTCGTGCAAGCAGAATAATGAATAATAAAAAAAGTGTGGTCAAAAAGTGAAATTATTGAACTAATTTCTTTTAATTTAAATTATTATATAATAATTTAAATATCATATATAAATATAAATATTATATAATATATAATATTTAATTATATTATGTTAAATATTATATAATAATTTAATTATATTAAATATTATATAATAATTTAAATTATTGAGCTCTCCTTTTTTATGTTGATTTTTCTTTTTTCTTAAAACATAATGGGCAACTATGAGGACACATATTTTTTTGCACCTCCATGATAGTGATGTCACTGTTCACACTCGTGTTTCGAACCAAGCTACACCACAGTGAGTAGGACCAGAGACAATCAACTCTCAAATGGACACGATTTTGGGAGTTCTATCGAAGTATAGTAAGCTCTCGGAGAGTATTTCGGTCTCTCTCGGAGAGTGAAAATTCTCAAAGCTGTTCTCAAATGGACACAACGCTTGAGAGTACTCTCGCGAGAAACTCTCAAATGGACGCAAGGCTTTAACCGTGCACCACAAGCATGGTTGCGCGGATGGCCACGGAGAGGACGAACGTGGGCCGAGGGAAAGGTAAATGGAAACGGTCAATTTTGCACCGATTCACGATTACCAAAGAGTCGTGAGAACGGCCGGGGCGTGTTCGTTCCAGGGAGGGCTCTCGTCTAATGAGCAGCTCGTGCGTGCCGAGGCTGAACCAGCTCTCTTTGTGTTCGTCCCCGCCGCGCCAGGGACAATCCCAACACTCATTAGGCGTGCATCAAGATGAATCCACCGCGGGTCACCCATGAAATTGAAATAATGGCACCGTACGCGCTCGAGCCCTACGGGTCGGACCGTGTTCCGCCACACGGAACCGTTAGGCGTGCCATCGGAGACACATCCGTGGACGTCATCTCAAGGAGAGGCTTTTGTTGTCGAGGCCGAGGAAAGGTGGGAGTACAATGGCGAAGGAACATCGCGTCCGCCTTCCGCTTCTTCAGGATACACATTCTTCGGAACGCCGTATGGTCATCTCGATGCGACATTAATCGTCGATTCGCGTTCCGACTCGAGTTCACAAGGCATTAATCGCCCCGGTGGAGAAATGGATTTGATCTGGAAGTTGCGGTGGCCAAGAATGGCACGTCGATTGGAAAGACGAATAGGATTCATCTGGTGAAAAGCATCAGAGGTAGGAGAACCGAGGATATCTTTCAAGATGAATGTTTTTCTTTCAACGATGGTGACGTGCTTGTAGGGTATCTGAAAACATTTCTCAGATTCGCGAAGGATCTGGGCGACTGCGAGGATTGTTCCGTATTACTCGAGATTAACGCTGAAATTGCCAAAGTGCTCAGAGTGACTAGTTTATAATTTTTTAATGGAAACTTTATATATTCGTAACGGTATATTTTTAGATACTCGAGCGATATTTAATGAAATATATTAATAGAAGCTTGTGTTCTTTATTGTACTGTTAACTCTTTCTTGTATCTTGCACTTTAATTTCTTTGCTACGAATATTATACTTTTCGGTAGTTCTAGTAAAGAATGTTCTAATAGTAAAAATGTTAACTGGAACATTTAAATATCAGTGGAAAATACTGTATCGAGTACAATTCTCTGATAGCCGAATCGGTCGTAGAATATTGTTCGTTAATTTATCACATTCTCTCGCCGCGTTCGTCACATTCATTCATCGTGAGAATTTCAGGAATTTATTCGCGTATTTCGTTTCAACGAAATAAATTGTAAACAGACCAACTCGCTAAAATATATATATATCAAAAATGTACCAAAAATTTTCTATCGTCGTTTCCTCTCTGTAAAAATTACTTCTGTGAAGGTAATCGCTTCGTAATCTTCGTACGATCATGCGGCAGTAAATTCGATGCTGGAGCAACGATCGCCAGGGATTTCGAGCGCGGCATAGCGCGGAAGATTTGATAGCTGGAAAATTACGAGGATGGCGATTATTCGGTCGACCGCAGGCCAATTCGGCTGACAAGAATCAACGTTTCGGCCGTTGTTGGGGGACTGTTACCGGCCTGACCATCGCCGGCGTTAGCATTAATCGCGTCGAATTACTATCATCATTATTCCCCGGCAGCGTAGCGCGGGGAATTCAAACAAAAGAGCCGAAACCACGCTCGTATTTTAATACGATGGATCGGTATTGTTATCACAACGTGTGGAAGATTTTTCTCTTCGTGAACCGGAGGATCGTGCCTCGAGTTCCGATCGATTTGTTAATGCCGCCCGCGTCAGAATAAATTGGAGTCGGTGAACAGGAAATATGAAAATATAACGAACGATGGAAAGACGAAGATACAAGTAACGATGTTTTGCTAATCTGAAATTATGGTATCGAATTCCATGGAATTTATTAAAACAGCTAGAAGACAGTAGAATGATTTGGAATCATTTTCAATGACCTTGAAAAAAATTTTCTTACCTTTGGCCTTCGTGTTGGACAAAAAATATTTTTCGAAAAGATATTCAGGTGGTTTGCTTAAATGGACCACTCTATATAATTTTTACATTACTATATATATATAAAATTCATTGTTATATGTATATATTTATATATTATGTGTTATTATAGATTTTTGTTTTCACAAAGATATCGCAAGAAAACTAGCCAATATTTTTTCGATCCAGTGTACCAGCAACGAGAGACGCTGTGCTGGCAGCAATCGGCTGATATTCCAGCTCTCGACAGAGTTAAGCTGTTGGTCGCGAGCCTCTATTTTGCTTGTCGAGCCGGCGCGCGCTCTCTGCCTTCTCTCGATGTCGGAGGAGCCCCTTTTGTTTCGAAGTTTGCGAAACTGCACGCGATTACAGCCGCGTCACGTAACTCCTCGGCAGCTCGAAGTCGCGTCACTAAACTCTCGGCGAAGTTAACGCCACCGACCGCATTGTTGTTTCGTCTTGCGTTCCGCTTCTTCCTGCCTCCGTTTTCGCTCGTGCTCCGATCGCGTTTCCAAAGGAAGAAAAGACCCTAACCGAGAATTCGCCGAGCGAACACGCAGCGAAAGATCGACGAACGCTGATGCAGGACAAATTGATTTCACGAAATTAGGTGGCGCTCGAGGTTTGTTTGTATTTATTTGGAAGTTTCGCGCGGCGTGAGTGGCTTGACGAACGAGTTTCAGAGAGGAATTTGTTTTTTTTCTGTTTGACGTGTTATTTGAAATATTGAAATATTCCAGTTTTCCGTGCTTCGGCATCTCTGTATTTACGAAATTGTGAGGAAACGTGACCTGCATCGATCGTGAAACTGAAAAGAAAAACATTCGCTGAAAACTAAAACTTTGTTTCCGGAATATCAAGAATTCCAGCGAGGACGTCAAATTGATGTCGGATAATTATTTCGTTGTAACGAAAGCCTCTGGGATAAAGTTCTAACCATTTTATCCGACGTTGAACAATGAGGGGAGAGCTTTTCGTATGACGTCACGTGAAATCCGTGACGGTACGATTTCTCGCGTTTTTTTTCCCCTCGCGGAAGGAAAGTCGAAGAGACTCGTCAAACACATCTTCATTGGCGATGGAATTCAGAAAAGCGGCCTGTAAGCCGTCATGATCCGTTCGGTTAAAACTGACGGCGATTAGCATATAAATCACCTTTCGTTCTATACCTGCGAATAATTTTCCCGGGTTTTCGAGCATGTCGATACGTTCTCCCGTGCACGGATCTCGCCATCTCCTCGCTACGAAGCAGCCCGTAATGAGATTTCCAGAGAAGAGACAGCTATCGCGCTCGCGGCTATTTGTCCAAAGTTGCAGCCAAGTCAAAGAGATATAGTCCCCAGACGTTGCACGAAGTGGTGACCTCGGAGGAAAAGGGAATCTCCACGAGAGACGAACGAAAATAGCAGACACACTCGAGATTGACGACCGAGGAGAATTATTTGCGAATCGGGACACGATAGAAGAATTATTTGCGGTGCGGCAAACGTTCGTAGTTCGTAGTTTGGACAATCGTCGATGACCGACGATGCACTCATCGCGATCCTAGACCATCTCGTCCTAATGGAACTGTGGACGTGGCGCCTTTGTGCATCTCCGTGACAATCAGGGACCAGTGTCGTCCGGGACCACCTTTTCTCCTCTCTGTTTGCCCTCTTTTTTCCCCTTTCTCGTCGAGTTTCAGTCTCGCCTCGACTGAGGCTCGATTGAACACAGCGCTGTCCGTTCATGGACGAACTAGTCTCCCCTGGTCATCGTTGATTCTCATCGAATCAGCCGGCTGTTCGCAAGAACGAGGCCATATTCGGCCAGGGAACAGCGAAGCCGTGGTTTCGTAGGGAGATCAGCCAACCAGGAGAAGATCGTGTTTCCGCAAGATATCGCTTTGTTCGATCGATAAGCGTTCATAATAATCGCGAGACGCTCGAAAGAACCGAGGAAAAAGCAAACTTTCGGAGGATCGAGAATCCCGATCTCTCCGGGAGATTTGGAAACACCTTGCGAAAGTTCGCCGATGAAACTTTCGATACGCGATCGTACATTACGACGACGATATCATGGAATTTTTAATCCGATATCGATGCTCGAAATGGGACGTCGAATTGGCCCATTGCAGGGAACGTTTCCCAGTGGACATCGAACGCGCTATCCAGCCGATTATAATTATCGTCGCGATCTCTAATACTCGTAACTGTGCCGATTCTCGCTTTCTGCCGGACGTGCAATTATGCATCCTCTAAAAACAAACGATCGCAGGATCGAGGGATGTATCTAAACAGCTCCGGCAATTACTCGTGCGATGAAGTGCGAGATATTTTCAACGAGGCTGGGAAATGTGTAATTTTAAATATTGGAAATAAATTAACCCTTAACTCTCGGATAGCCGACTTAAATGAGCCATGGATCACTTTTGACCTATAGCTGAATTTTTGCTATACTTGCATTGCAGCTTACTTTTTGGTACAGGATGTTACCTAATAATGTTTATATTATTTTTATATAATTTTATATAATTTTAATGTTTATACTATTTTTATATAATTTTATATAATTTTAATAATGTTTATATTATTTTTATATAATTTTATAATTTAATTTGGCTTCAGTCAAAATTTCCAAAAATATCTGTCTTTGAAATATTTTGCTTCTTCATTACGCTTAAGTTGTGGGTCAACGGTGACCTACGCGAGGGTTAAATAAATTAATCCCTAAATAATTGTTAAATATTGGAAATAAATTAACCCTTACAATACGAAACAACGATATATCTCTGTTGGCTACATTAATTTCTCTCTTTATTTCTTAATATGTTTCCTTTTCAAGCTTGTAGTTATCATTTTTTTACTGAATTCCTTAACCAAGTTACACCAACTTGACTCGGTATTTTTCGCTTAAACACAACATTCTCGACCGCCTTAAACGAAAAGCACTCGAAAGGCACTTAAACAATTTTTCGTATTTAGATAAGGGTATATAATAGAAATGTCGTATGAAAAGAAATATCAGAAATATCGGTTCTTGTACATCTCGATTCTTATTCTTGAAACGCGATCTAAATTACTGTGGCAAGATGATTTTTATCGTGGAACGATTTCGAACTCATTGCACGTTACGTACGTACGTCACAGTGATGTATATGTGTCGTACACCGACGTAATCTGGGGTGATTGATGACAGGTACGTTATGATCACATCTTAATTTACAATAAATTGCTGCCGCAATCAACGGCAAGGTTTTTATCGCTGTCCTATCGAATAATACCGATGGAAGTGAATTCTACCGTGCGATATAACACGTACGCAGAATACGTACGTTGAATATTTTATCGGAGCTTTTTTCTTGGCACATAAACCCGCGATCCTTGCGTTTATTAACCTGTCTTGAAATACTCGTGAAAGTCGATAAATCAGTTTATGTGAGACAGATTCGATCTGTTTTCAACCAGATTTGATTACCTTTGATTTACTCACTATACGATTTCGATACTATCGTCATTATACCAGTATTACGATTATACCACTTTAAATAATCAATTAAACGTTAAGAAGAGAGATCCTCGTGAGCCTTTGATCCTCAAACTTTTTCTAAGTTTGAATACGCGTGAATACGAGATAATAACAAATTGCAATAATGGACAGAATGGACAAACTCGTATCCTCTTCCACGCGTCGTAGATTGAATATTTCCCGGTGACAAATGACCTCTTCTTTCGCCGTGTTAGCGAACGCGTAGCATCTCCGCATAGAATAGAACAGCTCGCGTAATTAGTCGAAGCGCGTCGAAGGGGAGAGGGAGAACGAGAATCGAAAGCAACCATGGGGACCATTATCGGACAGGCCATTATGAAGTACCGTCTGCGGTGTATCACGGGAATTCTCTGGAGCTGGTGGCGCGTCAAGACGAGCGCACTCCCGTGGTCCACTGCAATTGGAATCCTGCGTTCGCGCTCACGCTCGCTCGCATACAAACGAGTTTACATGCAAATACGTTTACCTGCCATAAACCAAACCCGCCCAGGCAGGACACGCGGTCACGCGGCTTTCTATCTTCCGGTAGCGACCAGGTAGAAACGCATCTCGTTCGAACGAGACAAACGCGACCTGCACCGATGTTTCGCTCGCAGAGACGACACCCCCGGTTCAACAGTTTCAACCCTCGTCCCCGCAACAACCAACGTTCGTTCCACCGACATCCACACGGCTATCCTCTGTTCGCGTACGCAAATGCTCGGTAAAATGTATTATCTTAATAAGTCTTGTAATTTAACTATAAGTACATAACTCGATCCGCGGATTAATCTATTTTCCTTTCCAAATTTGAGAGAAAAATGAATTTTGCTGTATTCGAAATCTCAACGGACGGAGGATTTACGTTTGGACATTTAGGTATGAAAATAAATAACCTCTAAAAGCTGCATTAACTCCTTGACGTACGAATTAAATGAAATTGAATACGACCAAAAAAAATGACATTTATTTCACATTTTAACATTTGCGTAAACTTAACAGAGATGATTCTTATTCTCTTATTCGTTTATACTGATTAAAATCATTGTTGCTTGATATATATATATAGGTCTCGGACCTATGTTGGCTACTTTCGTTTGAACTTGAGTCTTCAGTAGAAATAGGTCTTTTACGAACTTTATATTGCCCAAGGCTACGTAACACTTACACTTGCTTCTTCAGTTGAATAATCAGCCCTACGAATTGACTGAATGACGTCAGTCTCGCTGTTTTCACTCGGCATAATCCATTTGGCTTTTACTTTTGTAAAAAATTCAAAACATTTCCAAACATTTTACAAGGAATATTTCTAATATAATTGTATCCAGTAATTTTTGTTCTATAGTTGCATCTGCGCGCCTCTCGTGTCTACTTTAGACGTCATTGTTGACTTTAGTTTGACTCTTGACGTCGTTGTATGTCAAGATGTTACAAATGACACTCAAGTTTAGTAAACTTGCAACTTTGCATGCAGTTTTCTTAAAAAAAAAAAAAATCCTCCGGGATTGGAAGAAGGTAGAGAAAAAAAAAAAAAAAAAATAGCACGTTCTTTCATCTTCCTTCGAATCAAATTCGAATCAAAGCGGACTGCATTTCCAAACCATCGTTCCCAAAATGTTCGAATTACGTCCAACTCTTTGCATATTACCGTGCCTTTAACCTCGCCAGAGTTCACGGTTATGGCTCCCGGCTGTCTTCCGGCGGATGCCACGATATCGACTTTCGGAAACGGGATTTCTGGCCGACCAAGAGAATTTCATCTCCGAATCCGTTTACTCGTCGATTTCTCCGGTGACAGAGGCGACGGAATTTCCGACTGCGCCGATTTTTCAAAAAGGCGGCGCACTTACAAAGGTTAACCAAATCAGAGAGTCATCTTGCTCGATTGAACCTGTATCATCGGCGAAACTTTGCAAACCGCTTTGCAAATTACACGCTCTCGTTAACGAGTTTAGCAGTAAACATTCGAAAAGACGATGATCATTTTTTGTTATTGTGAATTTCTTTCTATGCGGCCTAAGAGCAGCTATCGCCTGTTACGTACCCGACGTGAGAAAAAACCTAATTGTGAGAACATGCAAGTCAGAGAGAGACTTCGGACTTATTCAGTTTTCCTTTTAATTTCTGAATTAATCAACTTTATACTACAAACCACGTGGTATAATTTTGTGTCTTTTCCCAAAATAAGTAATAAATAAAGCAACATTTGAAAAGATCAAGGTTGAGACATCCTTCGCGCAACTGTGATCACAACGGTCACACAAACAAGAGTGATTTGGAACTCGGAGAGTAGCGAGTCTCAATTAATATTTAATATTTCTTTGTCATCGCCGTTATTTCCATTTTACTCAGTTTTCCTTAGTTACTCAAATATTTGTAAACCATGTGGGTTCAATTTTGTTTAATTTTTTCCCACGTTACACTTCGTCACACAGAAATCCCCGATTATTCGCGGTCAGAGGCGTCGATTCTCTCGTTACCATTGTCGCAACGATTCCTTCGCACCTAATACGATGAAACGCGCGCGTGATCGAAGAGGAGGGAACGATATTGAGATGTAGGAGTTTCAATTGACGTTGATTTAACAGATATGGTTCGTGACAAATGCGACACCGACCGCCATATGTCAGCCATGCTCGAATGCGCAAGTTGAAAAGAAACGTTATCAATGTTCCCTTAACGTGTCCCGTGGCAATGTGCCTCGTGAGACCAGCTGGCTGGTAAAAAAAAAAAAAACGATTTGAAGAATAGTCCATTATTGGCGGGCAACATTTATCGTTTAACGGGAGCATTCGTGTCGACAAATTGAGTCGTTCTGATTTGCCGAGGATAATAATTGATAAACTTGATACACTTGGCGATCCGTGTTAAATCTCTGTTAAGTCGCTGTTTCTTCAAGAATCGCAAGCGCTGCGATATTGAATCGCAACATTCGATAAAACTGTTTGACTTTACCATCTATCGCAATTGAATGCAAGTAAACGTCGAATAGTCGCTAAAAGTCGAAAGCCGTGAAGCAACTTTACGATATACTCTGGAACAGAACGTCGTTTAATGTTAGCTCGCGACATTCAGTCTAACCGCGGTAGATCGATACTCTTGCACGCCAAGCTGGGAAGCACCGGATTCCAAGAATTTTGCCATTTACAATTCGAGGAACGCGTGACATTTCTTTGCAAAGAAAAATAGCGTCGAGGTTTCATGATCGTTATTACTATTTGACAAATCGTCACCACGACGAATCTTTTCACGTTCGTTGCACGTCGCGTTGCAATTTTCGAACGATCACGTCTGGCAACGAGTCATCGAGCTCGTAAAATCAACAGTTCAAACGCAAACAGGTTCTCTCCGTGTTATGTTTGGCAATAATTACGTATATTGTATGCACATGTACATAAATTTCGAGGCGAACGTAACAATAAACGAAAGAATTTCATAACCGAGAGAAAGAGAGAGAGAGAGAGAGAGAGAGAGAGAGAGAGAGAGAGAGAGAGCACGCTTTAGAATACTTAATAATGACTTCCATTTGTTAACCATGTTTCCGGTGGACTGCACACGCGCAATTAAAGACAAAGATTCGTTAACGGCGCGCAATCAACGTTTTGTCCGGTTTCGAATTAAAAATCGACCGCGGCTGGATCGTTTTCTGGTCAGCGAGGGACAGGTTGAAAACGCTCTCGACCGGAAAGTTAATTATTGTCCGATGAAATGTCTTGCCTTTATCTTCAGCGACTTTCGTATCTCATGGGAAACGTTGAAACTTTTATCTGCAACTTTCCGACTCGAATATTTAACTCGACGCGTTCGGGAAAATTCTCGTAACCAAAGAGCAGTTCGAAAGAAATTTTTAGAAAAAAAATAAAGAAACAGAGAATCGGTGTTACAAATATCGGTAAAATACCAGAATCGGTGTTCTTAGGTAATTATTTTATTATTGCAGTGGAAACTAAATCCTTCGGATACCGGTATACTTTGGCTCACTTCACGTTGCTCGAATCAAAACTAAAGACGCCTACATTTATATTTAATAAAACAAATTTCACAAAAATATAGCTCAAGAGAGAACATATGTATGTAACTCGAAAATACTGATAATAAGACGTAGATATATTCAGTATTATACATTATTATACAAGTAGTCTAGTTTTAGCTGTACCTTGTATCCAAGTTAGCGTCGAACGCGGTTTCTCATCTTTAAAATATATTTTATCATATCATCGTTATAATTTACGTTATAATTGTATAAATGATACATTGGTAATTCGAGTAAATACGAGCACTTTTCCCTCAAACATTCATTCTTCGCTCATTTCCATATATAAAAACGAAATATATTTAATACATAATACGTTTCTCCTTCTAATACCAGAATCGAATAAATTTCAGTATTTAAGCAAGTGTTTAAAAAAATATTAATAGGATTGATGAGAAAGCGGTATTGTTGCATTCTTACTGACTCAAATAAGTTCAACCGGTAAAATATCGAAATCTCAAAGTGCATCGGTATTCGATTTCTGGAGAAAAGAGAAAGAAAACGATCGTTAAAAAGAAAAATATCAGCTAAAGTAACTAACTCAGGACGTACGGTACGCGTAATTCTATCGCAAAGTTTCGCGAAATTAAGGAAA
The DNA here is from genome assembly GCF_011392965.1 of Frieseomelitta varia. Lineage (NCBI taxonomy): Eukaryota > Metazoa > Arthropoda > Insecta > Hymenoptera > Apidae > Frieseomelitta > Frieseomelitta varia. The sequence goes on along the minus strand of NW_025110205.1, from coordinate 309,012 downwards.
GGCTACAAAAGTTGGAGGGTAAGCCGGAAATGAAATTAAATTGAGGAGCCTCCCGTGGAAAATGGTCCGGCGTGTTCTCAACGAGCCGATTGTTTGAAACAATAAAGATCGGTCGTATTTTCACGCTGTGAAAGGGCCACAGCACTCGAGTCTTGGCGCTTCTTCTTACATCGCGCCAAGTCTCGAATAAATTTTCGCGAGCGTAATATTCGCGGTTCGCGCGTTTTATCAACCGCGATAAATCAGCATAACAGCGGCGACGGTAAAACGCGTGAGATCCAGCCGGTACCGAACGTGCCACGCTGCTTTCTCTCTTCGTTCATTGGTAATCGTTATTTATGTAACGTTGATCCGACATTTGCATTAGCGTTCCGTCACGATACAACTTCTTCCGTTTTGCCTTCGTCTCGTGCTTTTTGCTCGACACGTTCCTCGTTACAACTTCTCCGATCCTCGTTTTTCCTCTTCCCAGCAACGATCGATTACTCCGATCGCCTGTTTGTCTATTCAGATTCTTTCACGAGGCTGGAGTGGGCTATCGTGTCCCGAATTTTGCAAGACATCGCAAGTTGTGGCAAAACGGTAGCCAATTTGTTGTGGACAGCAGACGCGTATTAGATTTCAACAAGTGACGTAATAAATTTGTTGGACTCTCATTGTTTGACGTTGCGGATACTCGCTTTTTTTTTTTTTTTTTAACTGTTTTACTTGGAAACGAGTTTAAACTTGGAAAATGTGCACCGCAGAAATTACCAGAACTGTCAATTTCAAGAGTTTTATGCAAGTGTCAGGATGATTTAACATTGATTTGTGGATCCGATACCGAAGTCCAGGACAGGTGACTTTCTCTTTGTCAGGGGAGAAGCGTAGGGAAATGAAATTTTTCATTGAATCGGGGGAAAAAAAGTGTCAAAGATTTTACGAGAAAGTTCAATTAAAAACTGAAAGTAGATATTTTCTAAAAGCAAATATTTTCTTTTGCTTGCACGCACGACAGATCACAGCATCAGCAAGTTCACTGTTATTAAAAATAGTTATTAATTTCACTTTGCGAAGTGAAATCGGCTCTGCGCACGCTTATCAGAAGACTGTATCGATAATATTGATTGCACGATTGGTATGAAATATTAATTAGCCGACGAGTCGTAATTACAAAGTTTATCTGCACGTGATAATAATCCTCCCGATTACAGAGAATACAATATGTTGTCGTTGTAATCGTGTTCAGTATATAAGCAAATATTAATATTCCTATTGAACGCGATTAAATAATGCAGATAGGTACAGTCGGTCAGCTCGGTGTAACGTGTCGCGGTCGGTGACAAACTTAATCGTTCGCCCGAGATAATTATCATAATCTCGTACAGATTCTTAATTGCGTTCCTCTAAACAGATTAGCATCCTTTGCGCATTTTGCACGCTTTCTCGATCACCGAGAATATCCCGTCGAGTGATGTAGTGTAATAACCAATCGCATTAACCAATGCTTTAATCGTATAATATTACATAACCGCCGGTTAGGTTTCGGAAACCAAATGGTAATTGGCAATATCGTAATTAATATCGATTTAACCGACTCGTTATTTCACGTAATATGCCATCTAATATCGCCGTTGCACGATAATTTGAAAGGGTGATTCGTAGAACCGACGATCCCTCGTTTCTTACGCCCTGTTTACGTAAAACGTCCTACTTACGTAGAACTGTCGTAACAAGTCGCCAAGATTCTTCCTCCACCGTGCTTTTCAATAACTTATTTAACACGTCGTTTCTTCGTTTGCACAGTTCGATACAGAAGTCGGGAAATTTTGTACAAATTGCTACGAAGAAGATACAACACTGTTGGGAAGAAATATTAGTAGAAACGTGACTAAGAAAGTTACAACATTCTGTGATGGGTTGGGCAAAGGAAAACCCATTGAAATTACTATTGCATTATTACAATGTATATTGTTTATATAATAAACATCAATAAAAGCAATATTCAGCTACTATTCTTTGTAATCTTAAAGTGTACTAAATTTGTTTCGTCGGTCATCGGTGATCGACACGGCAGAAATGACTAAAATTTTGAAATGTCCAATAATTTGTTTCACATTCTATCGCTAGCTCTCGTCCTTTGAAAATTTCATTCATAGATGAGCTCGGAACGAACGTCAATTTAGTTGAATAATAATTAACCAGTAATATTCTAAGCAACATCCACAAGTAATCGGCGATCGTTTCGACGAAAGGAGACTTCGGCAACCCCGAACGCTTCATTCGGCAGCCTTTTAGCCAGAACGCGGGATGTTTATCTTCAAAATTCGGAGTTCCTGGCAACTTGGCACACATACCGTTCCTTTTCCCGCCAGTTGTTTACACGGACCACCTCTAAAAGGATTAATTATCGCGCTTGTCTTCCGATAATATTCGAGGATCGTGAATTCGCGATTGTAGAACGAACAGAAGATATAAACGACCGAAGGAGAAAAATATTCGAGATGGGAGCCAGTTTCGTGATCTGATGTAAGAATGTAGCGATTCCAAGTTTTCTGTCTAATTTTGAATTCGTCGTGGAATTCTCTAATGCCAGTCTGAATGAACCTACGAAATTTCACTCGTCGAAAATCAACGTCTTGTTCTTAGGTTGAAAAATTTTTGATGTTTGTCGAACGTAATGTTTATGTCTGACAGAAGTCAGCAGGATATTTCGGTGGAGATTTAATTTGCAAGAGGGATTTGGTATAGAAGTCTCGATTGAATTACAGCGAAACAGATTTACAATTAGAGTCGAATAGTAGAATAAGAATTCTTCGTCAGACACAGATATTGCTTCCTGCTGCTTCGTTCCATTAAACAACATATTCAATATTGGATGGGATCCTCTTAAACTCGTGATCATTGCGTGGGCAAATAATCGTGAAAAGTGACTGTACATTTTGGAATATAAATTACCTTTGTAAATCTTTTCAATATCTCTGTGCTGGTAATTAATTAAATGGTTCGAGGAAATGAGAGAAAGAGAGAGGGAGGAACGAAGGGGAGAGGTTTCCAGGATCTAAAGTTGAACAAAAGAGTTGCGGTGAAAAATTCAGGAAAATGTTCGTTCTCTCGAAGGCCATTGTGCTGTAACATTGCTCTCTAAGGACAATCGGCGAATCGTGTCTAATTAGGAGCTTCCGAGCGGACTCGCCGGCAACGGGAGAAAGAGAGAGAGAGAGAGATCTGTACAGGAGAGAAATTAACCAATCGCGATAGGAGATCAACGTCGCGTTTCTTTCCCGCAACGGAGACTGAACTTTCCCTCGTTCGGAACAATCGGACTCGCTCCCTCAAACGGTCAGTCTTTGTCGCTTATTTACCTCTTAAGCAACGATTGCTACTTTCGTTCGCTGCCAATTCGGCAGATTCGAGCGCTGAAGTGAATGCTTTTCAAGAATCGCTTTTCAAGATTTAATAAATTTTTAACAAATTCATGGCGAGAGTGATCGTGTCTTTGTTACATCGTGACTAGGTGTACATACTACTTGCTGGTTATTATTAACTATTTTACTGACTGTCACTGATCACGTGATTGGGAAAGTAAGTCGTTTTCGTCTACCTTTCGTAAAGGTCAATCCCTCGCATTACGTTTTACTGGTCCTGGCAGCAAGACCACGGTCAAAGATACGCATCCACAGAAAATATATGAGGAAATTATTACAAGACTTCGTTGCAGCGGATTGATAACTGTATCGCTGAATCCTCAAACACAACGTTCCACATCTGTAATTGTCGAATGTCCCCCACGTCACAGAAACTCTGTCTCGTCGCGATGCACGAAGTTTCAATTTTCCCCGAGCAGCAACCTCGAAACGAATTGGTCGAGGGTAAACAGCCGTGAGGCGACAGAGACGAAGCCGAATAGGAAACATCCAGGGGCGGGAGAACAAGGGGGATAGAAAATGAGGAGAAAGTCCGAGACAAAGTGCGATATTTCGACCAAGTTTCTGTATTCACTCGGGGCTAAAAGCCCCGCTCTGCTCTCTCGAGTTGCTTGCGGGGCTACTCGACGGGCGACAGCTGCGTCTGAGGAGCTGCTCTCCCACCCGTGGCCGCCACACGATAATTTACAAACAATTATTCCGGCCGCGGCCGGCTCCAACACCCGGAGGCGGTGTTCCCGTTTTCTCCCGTTGACGAGCCTTCCTCCGTTTTTCGGCCTAACTCTCCTCTCCTCCTCCCTCTTCTTCATCACGATCGTTACGCGCGAACACGCCTCGTTTGCCCTCCACGAAAAATCGACTGCCGCAGGAATAATAATCGCGAAAAACGGGATAAGAAAGAGAGGGGGTAGGGGAGGGGGACTCGTGAAACGTAATAACCCGGCAGCGATTTAATCGTGCCGTCGGCGCTCACCGCTTGTCCCTGATAACGATGACGATCAACGCGGCAAGGAGATTATCTTAATGGAATTTAATCGCGGGCTTCGTTATATCGACGACCGGCGAGGGGAATGTTTCACAAGGGGAGAGAAATTTTGCGACGAGTGGAAGCAGATCCAACCGACCGATCGTTCTCTGAGAGGGAGGTTTCGCTAATTTCAGCGAGCGAGCCGATACGTTAACCATCCACCCTCCTGTCGGGAATGAAACTGAGCTGAAGAAAGTCGATAACGAACAACCCTCCTACGTTGAATTTTAACATCCTAGAAACTGTTACATAGTTACACCCACGTCTTTCCGCGCGGATTCCTTTATTTTTTCAAGATCCGCTGTAAAAAAGATGGACTAATATCATATCGTAGGTTGTTAGAAATTAGACATGTTTAAACATGTTAACATGTTAATTGCGGAATTTAGTTTCATAAATCCCTCGCCGTGTGCGTAATTAAAATCAAGCGCAGGGCAAATGCTTCTATTATAAATTTTGCGAAAAGAGTAAAGTGAAACGAGGAAGGATTACATTTTTATTCGATAAAGAATTAATAATTCATTGTTGAAATGGTTATTGATAATAACTAGAGAGGAAATGGGCAAAAAATCCAGGCAAAACTTTTTTTGTATCTTACAAGTATCGCCCCTTCTTGCAACGAAATTATAGTAAGGGTTATATGAGTCATAGTTCGTATATTTCATTTTGAAATAATACAAATTATTATCGCGGAACACCCGATGTGTATTCACAGTAAGGTATACAAAACAATACCAGGTGCATTGGGGAAAATAATCATCTCAGTTTGTAAAAAGTAATACATTGTACGGGGAATACCCGATATACTAAAGAGAATAATCAAACTTCTTTTTAAGAAGTATGGTATAAAAATAATATGTATAATAATTATGAGTTTAATATTTATATATATAAATATATTTTAATATTTATATATATAAATATTTATATTTAATATTTTAAATAATTATGAGTATATATAAATATTTATATACTCACAAAGTATGTAGCAGTTTATTTGTAATATAATGGAAACATACCACCAAATGACATTCTTACAACTTCTTATTGAAATTTGGAGTAAATTTTATAGTAAATAGTTTAGAGTATACACGTCAACCATACCGAAGTGAAGTTTTGACTTTGTGTATACACGTCGGACGCAGTTAACTAGATAAGTCGTCCTAAGATACTTTGACCAGGAATCAAAGTACGAATAGAATATATCAAGCGCAGCAGGAAGGATCCACAGGCAGAAATAGTTTAGCATTGAAGCAAGCATAATCCAATATTATAATATTTTTAAATCTACAGATTCCTATATGAAGTGGAAGCTTTGTCTCGTTCAAATAAATAGTTCTGTGAAACTGCAAATAAAAAACTGTATAATTTTTAATTGCACCCTTACAACGTAACAACGTCGCACGATTTGTTAGAGTGCTTGTATCACCCACGAGAAACCTTTTTACATTGTTGTTATTGGCCTTCGGAAGCTTCTCTAGACTTTGAAAATGCTGGTTAGTTTGAGGATCCATTTAGAGGTACCAGTCAGAATTCTTTCAGTTTCGAAGCTAATTGCAAGCGAATTTCAGGGCACGACGTTTCCTAGAGTTAAATCGAGAGTCAAACTCAGTGTGAGACTGGGAGACAAGTTCATTGGTACAGATCACTCGCATTGTAAAACAAATGAAATTATCAAATTCACAATTGATCCGAATTTATCGAGTTCACCCCCGATAGAACATGTAAGCGTGGATCAATAGGTCGCAGTAAGTCACTGGCGGTGTATTTTTGCCGACGATCTAATTGCCATGGATGAGATCAGCTCGACGACCACCCAGTGTGATGTACTTTTTGCAACGAGGAGGTGAACGAACGTGTCGATGAATGATGCGCGAGCATCGACGTGTGATAGCGTGACATACATTGACGACGATAGCATATTTTCAGTGTAAAACAAACTTCTCCAAAAGGAATTAAATGGATCAAGTGAATTATACACGATGTGATACGCCTTGTTGTCGAACGTGAGAGATACGCAAAAGTTGGTGACTCAGAACAATATTAAATCACGTTCGGATAATTTTCAAAATACAGAGAGAGAATTTTAAACGAAGTTTGATTCTTGGATGATAGTGTTGCTCCCTCTATTATTTATAAGCGCTCCCCCCCCCCCATTGTTTGTAAGAGCACTATCATCGCGGACTCTCGCTATTTTCACTATGGCTTACCACGGATTTTAACAATTTATTTGCTATGCAGGCCGGTGTTTGAAGTCCCTGCCGGTATTATACAGAATTAAATAGTCATGTTAAGCTCCGTGCCGGGAGCATGAATATGTACCGAGCAGTATTTACATGGCTCTACTACCGTTGTGAACGTCAATTTGCTTTTGAGGTCGGCCAGATTGAATTAAAATTACTTGCGCTCTCGAAATGCCTGCACGCCGAAAATTAATGTCGAAAAAGTGAAAATCAGTTTATCGACAGAAATATGTAATCGCCAACGATGCGGTGGATTTCTAAAAAAAAAAAAATTTACTCAAGCCTCGAGCTCTCCCTTCTCGTTGTAACTTAAAAGACGATGGAAGGAAAAGCTAACCATCTAATTATCCTTCTGCAGACAAACCAACGAAATTTCATCCTTGAATTTCTTCTGAAACGAAAAGATATTTCGTTTTAATTGAAAGAAAGTCTCAAATATTTGGCTTCGCGAAAGATAGCGTAACACGCTGCTGGGAGAGTTAAAAAGTTGTTCCAAGATCTTTGAAAATTTTCCCCCGTGAAAAGATTTCGATTACTGACGATCTAGCTCGCCTGGAACACACACTTGCTGCTCGCCTGCTTTGCCCAGATATGATGAAAAAAAAAAAAAAAAAGGAGAGAAAAGAAGATGGTACGTAAAGTCATCATCATCCATCTGCTTAAATTTGCATAGGTAGATATAATATAAAATAGATGATTGGTACTTAAGCTCGGGAACTTCATTTTTCTCACGGAGAAACGACCACGCTACACCCCGATACGTGTTTCTCTTGGATAATGCCGTACTAACACACTCTACTCCCACGTCACGTGAGCATCAACACGGTAATGGAGGATCCCATCCTCCGGCGTGTTACGAACTCACTCGTATCATCACCCGTCCGATATCATTATCATCCCCCCGTAAGATAAAAAAGAAAGGGAGAAGAAACCAGCATCAGCTGGAAGAGAAACTCGAGAAGATGCTGGAGAAGGTGGCGGACGATTTGGCGGAAAAATTGTTGTTATGCAGAGAGATGAAACGCATTCCTGGAGAGAGTTGGGTGCGGCGTAGGCGGACACGGGGGCAAAAGGTTTCCTCGGCGCGCGCGTTGCCGCGTATACATATATCGTTTATTTCCGCGTTCATCGACCCACAATAAAAACTCCCACTTGAACGGAATTTCGCCTGTTTCACTCTCTCCAACCCTCTGTCGTATGGCGCCGATCGAAAGAAGGGAAATGGACGCGGCGAATGCAAAGCGAAATTGTAAGAAAAAAAGAAAAAAGAAAAAAGAAAAAAAAAAGAAAAAAAGAAACAGACGAAAGGGCGCGGCGATCGAAGCTGGTTCCCCGGGGCCGTGTCAGAATCGGGAGTTTCGTCTCTTTTGTAAGCCGGGGAGCCGAACGCCGATTGAAGGGGAGAGAATTGAAAAAGAACGGCTCGAGAGAGAAAGATGGAGCGGAAGTCGAGAGGGCAACAATCGAGTAACAGGCGGCGACGTGACCATCCCCCAGCGAAAACCGAATGACAAATGTTATCGTTTCGGAGAGCGCGCCTCCCTGACAGAGCCATGGGATCAGCTCGTGTTACACATTCAAAGGACTCTCGACAAATCGGGTCTGGGCAAATTCAAGTGTTTCTCTCTGCTGAAAGACGAATTTTCACGAAGTTTTCTCTCTCTCTCTCTCTCTCTCTCTCTTTCTCTAATTGACTGGTCCACACTGGAAATCGTAGAATTAACGTTGACTTTCTACGTGTTCTGTTGCCTTCCCTGCATTTTATTCGAGTGTTCTCCACTCCTGTGTTCTCCAGTTACGAGAGAAAGAGGGAGAAAATTCATGAGACGTTGGAGAAGACTACCTACTTAAACTCGGTAAGCCTCTTGAAACGAAGGGGAGTTAAATGATGCAAAATTCATGTGCCGAAACAGAGAACAAACGGCGAACAAATAATTGCAAAAGAAAGCAGGAAGTTGAAGGCAGAAAGGTTACGGGCGGCGAGCGCGCGTTAAGGAATGGCAGCAAGTTTGAAAATTTTATTGCGGCGGTCGCATGGGCTACTAGGAGGAGGCCACGGTTTTAACGTAACGTGTATAAGAAAGTCTATAACTTAACGAAGTTGGCAGAGGCTGTAGAGTTCTCACGGCAACGCTGTTCGTTGCATTGCCAGGATCTCGAGAGTCTCCCTTTAACAAAGTATACCAGACGATGCCAGAGAACCGAAAGGTCGAACACTTTAAAACTTGTGCCGCGGTGAATTCTCCAGCCAGTGTGAAACAAAGCTATTTTATTGCGTTCTCGGTGTGTTTTTCACGTTCAATTCCATCTCTCGTCTGTTTTGAGTCTTGCGTATTCTAATTTCACGTTTCTCTCGTTTTCGTTCTCTTTTTTTTTTTTTTTTTTTTTTTTTTTTTTTTTTTCTTTTTCTTCCTCTTTTTTTTTTTTTTTTTTTTGTTTCTTTTTCTTCTTTCGTTTAACACGGTGAAAAAATTTAATGATGCATTAAAGCACGAATACTGCTACGGGAGGTGAGAGACTCGTTTTCAGTAACGTTCATGGCAGCCATTTTCACGGATGGATGAAAACAGCAGTCACTGGGGATAATATACAATCAGTATGCAAACGGAGACAACATTCGAGCGAAATTTTTCGGAAAATTGATTGAAAATGGTTGGGTGGAGAGCAGGTTAACTAAAAATCGCTCGATTTAGAGAGAGATATAGCCGCCACGCTATCACTAAACTGGGGTTTAACGTGTGCGTGTCCCATTTGCTTTCGAATCTATAACACTTGATATATTCGCGATCTGTCCATTTCTCATTCTCTGTTTATAATTTGCAAATTGGCACTTTATTTCGTTGCGTTCCCGAGTTCCCCTCTCTGAAAAATAAAAATATTCCTCGACGTTATAAAAAGAAAAGAAAAGAAAATCGTTTCCACTCGGGATTTCTAATTGGAAAGTTTGAACGTTCGTTAACCAAATTGTATTTACTTCCTCTCGCAATAACTTCGCGGACTTCGTGGAACTTGACACAATTACATTTCACGTTCTAAAAAATCCCTCCCCGCCCTCGTTCTGCCAAGTTTTAAAGGGCGAGAAACGCTTTGGGAAATTAAGCAGGCATCTGAACCGTGAAGCAACATAAATTAACGAAATCTAAAAACAAACGTCGTAACGCTGTTTCGTTGACCTAATAGCGAATTTACGGAAGAATTTGTAACTGAGGCGTAAACGTTGTATCGAATCTAAAAAAAAAAAAAAAAAAAGGGAAGAACAAACATCAGGAACGATTGTGTAACGTGGATCTCGCTGATGACTCTGGCAGAGGTTTCAATGTTTGTTCGCGGACGCGGTAAAATTATCAGACAGATGTTAACTGTTGCAGATGACGACGACGACGCGGCCATGAGCTTCGCATTTGCCTCGTTATGATTTATTCAACGTATCGCTAGTTGCTGGCGTTTCTTCGCCCGTTGCATGAAAAGTAGACTGAATGAATCTCTGGGTTCACGCGTTCAACGCCACGTTTTATGTCGCGTTGAAGCTCAGCTCGTTTTCAAATGGCCGCGACTGCACCATCATTCTTCAGCCGATTCTCAAGCAGTCGAAGCGTCTTTTCTTTCATTTTTTCATCGTAACTCGCCGGCGCTCGCGAGCGTCTTGCACGCACAGAAAGAAAGGCACGTCGATAATCAGAAAGGAATATCGATTCCGAATATTTTCCCGACGAAGGTGATGGATTTTTCTTTTGGAGCGTGTTACACTCGGTGGGATGAATATTCATAATTCACTCGCTTCTCGTCGGCAACGTTACTGCGAAAAAGCGGATCGTGAATTATCGTTGCTGTAAATTCGACGAACGGTAAAATTTTTTTCAAGCCCTCGTCCGCCGGCAAATAGAAAATTCATGGTTGAAAATTTCTAGGTGCGCGATAATGTTTTTTTTCTCCTTTTTTTCTGGAACAGGGCGGAGTTGAGAAAATAGGGAAAAATTTGAAAAGCGAAATTGGTAATGTATTTTTATATGTTCATCGTGTTCGTTGTGTTATTTTTACTTTGCTACCCTTGTACCGTGTTACTTCAAAATTAGTAATAAAATATTATTTTAACTCTTTGCACTCGACTGTCTCTTCCAAGGGAACATCGTACTTATATCTGAGCTAACATTTCCTTTTTTAAATAAATATAATTATAACGAATATAGATATATGTTTGGCGTTGTACGATGCAATAATTTAATAGTATAATACCTAAACAGATGTCTAGAATGAAACCTATAATAATGACGTGGGAAAAATAAAAGAATTTCAGAAGAAGAAATTCCCGACTGACGCTCGTTCGAAATAATTCACATAAACTATAGACTTCTCATTGCTTCTTACGAAAGTTTACAAAATGGTAGAGAAAATTATTTTTGACTGAAAGTATTTTATGTATCGTTAACTCTATATGCTGTAGTTGTTCTAGAAAATTCGCTGTGCACACGTTGACGATCGCTTTAAACCTAAACGATATATCACACGTTAAAAAGATATAATCAACAAAATTTCATGCTAAATACCATCTCAACAGAATGATTATTCCCAGTGCTGTGTCACTTTATTTAAAGTGATACTACTTCGTAAATAAATTGCTGGTAGATGGTGTAAAAAAAAGTTTCCGAGAACAATAGGGTTAAAGTTGCTTTTCTGTAAAAAAAACATCAGTCACGTAATAACGTGTAACACATAATAATTCTAACAACTTTACTACGCTCCGTTTTCTTCTCGCTATTCCATCGCTGCTCTTCTTCGCTAACCCTCGTTCCCGCGCAAGTTTTCCCATCGAAACTCACACACACACACGCCAATCACTCATCACACGTCAGTCTCGCGAGGAAGCACTTCTTCGTGCAGCCTCGAGCCGCTTGGTGCGCTTGCCACGTCACTACATGTCATGCCGAAACCTACCCTCTATCCTCCTCCGCGTCTTCGAACCGCAAGGGAATTTGGAGTCGGCGGAAACGATCATCGAATTCGACGATCGTTGGAGTTTGAACTTTCCCAACTTCCATGGAAGTTTATCGCACGTTTTTATCGCGTTTATGTAAACGAGCGTGTTTCTGACGACTCGGCTGACTCACGTTTTAGCAGCGGGAATGTCTTTTCCCGGGGATGGCGATGGCTTTCGTCACGGTCCGTTCGCTGGCTCATTGTCGCGTGTCGACCCAATTCCCTTAATGAGGCCGTCTTTCGAAAGGGGGGCCCTCGACGCGCTCGCATTGAAAAGTCCCGCGCACACCCACGAAATACCACCGTCTTGGTATTCCCAAGGCAGGTGCTTTTTCAGCTTTTTCAGCTTGTTCAGCCCGCTAGGTTAAATCACTCGTGAAACGACCGGCTGTTGGAAGCTTTGGAACACCGGATCGAGAGGGTGACATCGAGAGGGTACTTTCAAGAAAAGCGAAAGTGCCAACGCGCGAGTGAAACGGCCGAATGTACGTTTTGTTTGCCGCCACTTTCTCTCTTTCTTTTTTTTTTTTTTTTGGATTTCCCGGTTTTTACAAATTTGACAATTAGATCGTTAGATTAGAAGCTCATATTTTCTCTCCTCGCTTTTAGCTTGCCGCTTATGCGTTTTACTACTCGCCAGTGGCGATAATTATGCATCGTTCGTAGCACAATTAATAATTACACTTATATTCATTGATAAAAGTTAGCTTGTCAAATTAGAGATTTTTACACAACCCTCACGTATGGACAGTTTAGAGAATTTCTCCATAAATTTCAGTTAATTTCCGGTTTTTGTTTACCAAAAAGTAACAATTGCCAAAGTAAAATGTCACAGACTACGTAAGTAGTATCTCGTAAGCAACGGAATACATAGTTTGCAGAAGTATGTATTAAAATATAAACATCGAGGGTTAAAATCATTTTTCCTCGTCTTACGAAAATAGTGGTGCAAAGTTACGCTTTCGCCGGTTGATATCTGCTGACGAAAAGAAATCACGCGTATGTGTTAAGTTCAAGATATTTAGCGATTGAAAAGAAGCGAGAATTGACTTGAACCAAAGCCGGCTAACTGGCGGCCCGCGGACCTTTACCCCTACTTTCCTCCCCACCACTATATCATTGCGAGAGTGGGGCTCGTGCACGGCGAGTGGAGAGGGAAGCGTTAACGATCAGTTAGCCAGTTAGCCAGCTCTAACTTAAACTGTCAGTTCTACGAAAAATCTGCTAAATTATTAAGCGTACAGCATGGAGACATATGGATTGAAAAATCGTGTATCACTGAAACGAACACCTTGTATATTCGTGAAATTGCACGACGGGACGAAGTCAGTGACTCTTGGCAGTGGCAATTTGATCGTCGGATCGTTAGGACAGTTTGTTCCACGATCAGATCGTTCCGTGCGAACGTTGCGCTTCGAGTACGACGGAAAGTTCCTCTTGAAATTTACACGCTTTCTCGATAAAAGGGAATATTTAGTGTTATCGAAAAATCCTCGCCAGGGCAGCGCTAGGTTTCTTTCGAAACGCAAGCAAGGAGCCGTAAATTTTTCCATCCTCTCATCTGAATTTCCGAACGTGCGACGAGCGGCGGAAACGCGATACGCATTATCCGGTGCGATTCGGTGGAAAGTGAGACATCGGTTTTTGCTTCCCTCTCTCTCCGAGAGAAGAGGACTTTTCGAACACATATACACAGACGACAACGTACGAAAATGTGACATGTTACATTTCAGTGACGCGAGAGACACTCGTTATCTCGGAACTTAACGCTTCGGCTGAAGCTACGGACTCGACGGACGCGTATAAATATCCCATGATAATCATCTTCGTTAAAAGCTGTCGACCCTCTTTTTCCTCTGTCTCTGGTTAACGCGAACCGACTCGAAAAATCCATCGACTCTCGTGTTTTTTTTTTTTTGCCTGTAATGTTTTTTTTTTCATTTTTCCCTTTTGTTTGTGACGGAATAGTCTGCCATTTTTAATTTTTTTTTTTTTTTCTTAACAGACTCGTGATTTATCAAAGAGTAGTCACAGTTAAATTTTATACATACTACACTGCAGATTTTTTTAAAAAATGCATGACTGGTTACGTGATATCAGTCGAATAAAAATCGTGATTCTCAAGAATCAATAAGCAAAAACTAATTTAATACACAAATACAGAGTTATACTATATTTATTATCTTGTATATACTATATATACTATAATTGTTTATACTATACTTATTACCCTATAGTTTTGTTATACCAGAAAAATTACAGAATGTAGAAATACCTGTTTCACTACTCAGTTTCGAAACGTTATTATTATGTTGCTTTAAAATTGACGTAAATTTCAAACAAAAGTCAATGTTCAATTTCCCGTACACGTACTCGAGTTTGCAAGTTCACAGGCAAAAGGAATTCGCAGCTTCTTCTCGTCGTACTTTGGAATTTCTCGACTGACAATAACTCTGTAATTCTCGATGCTTCGTTTCCCCAACTCCTCGGCTCCGTCTCTACCTTACAATCGTTTCTTACTTGCCCCTTCTTTGCTTCACGCACATTTCCACCCTTTTAAAACTCTTTCCATACATCCTTACAAATCATTCGATCACGTATATCTGAAATAATTCTCTCGCTTTCCTCACTCTTCTTCTTCGTAGCCAACTTTTCAAATATTCTTCATTCATGTTTTTCTCACTGACCCAACCCTCCCGTGTACACAATGAATCGAACTTCCGCCGTGAACTCTGCTCGTCGACCACGTAATAAGAAGCACGTAAGCTAACTACTGCTGCGTTCGTGGCTAGAAAGTTGATCTGTGAAAAGAATGCAGGTCTGATCGGTTTGTAGCGTTGTAAAACCACCTTGACACGTATTCACCATCTGAGGAAGAATGAGCAGAGTGTTAATACATACGTGTCAAACTTGTCCTTTTCAGATTTAATTTATTCAATCAGTTAATTTTATTTATTTAACTTCTTTATTTTACTTACTCTGTCGTGTCAATTATTGTAAAAATTAAAATTATTGAGCCACGCTCGAATTATGGTTTCGGTTTGAAAGAAAGAAAAAATATACTGCCAATTCGAATTAGAATTTCAAAGTTGGAAAATACAAATTACATATATTTTACAATTGTAACAATTAATGCTTACTTGAGAGGTTAGGACAGAAAATCACAAGACAAAATGTAAACATAAATATGGATGATGAATAGGAAAAGCATGAAAAAAAGTCGTAATTAACATGCATCGAAAAATTTACAAACAGTTACAAAATTATAAACGATTTGTTTCGGTTGTGTCAAATGCTTCTGATAAGAACACATCCGGGAATTTTTGAAAGAGTACGTAATCCTTTGATACGAAGGTGTCGAACATGCATAGAAATCCATCAGAGAAGCTTCTGTAATAAAAAAAAAAATCATTGGAATAAACACAATGGTACTATGACTATTTACAGTAGTAAATGGACGCTTAATCTCTCTTGCGCTGGAATGACGTGCCACGCACGTCGAGAATATTTGGCCCAAAATTGCAATATTTTCTCAGTTTTAAATATATTGAAATATAACCTAGGCAAAACAAATAATAAATTTATTACTTCTTAGTAATTTCTATCCTGTGACATACCGATAAATTCAATAAGAAAACGAATTATTGTATACGGTTTGGTCACTCGTTATGGTCCGCGAACCAGTTACTAGCGCAAGAGGTTAAGAGGATGGTGTATTCTACGAATTGGCATCGAAAGAAAGAGTGAGGATGAGAGCGGGGACGTAGTCCCAATTCCAAAAAATTCTCTCACGAGTTGAAAAAGTGTGGTCACTACTGTACTACGACATACTTCTCTAATCCCGCAATTTTCAAGCCCCGCACAGTGGACACGCGTAAATGTGTAAATCACACGCGACATGCTCCATCACGATCCATTTCCCATTCACCAGAGGTGAAAATCGGGACGCAAATATCGATTCCGTCGGCGATGTTCCATATTTCGGCCAGTGGAGGACCCGAGAGCAGAGTCGAGGCTGGTGGAGAACAACCAGCGACGGCGCTGAAAGGGCAGAGCAGGCATTTGGCATGCGAGATTACGCGCGCAATCGCCGCGATCGCGCTAAACACCGAAAACTGCCGGCGGTGTCTGTCGGCGTCTGGACACCGGCCAACTTTCTTGTTGAATCGGTGCACACTCGCCGCGAGACGTTCGGTGAAAGCTCGCCGGTCGATGTTCAACGGGGGACTGATGGTGCTCTAGGCACCAGCGACAAGCTCTAGGCGAACGGTGGAACGTTTTTTTTTTTTTTTTTTTCTTTTTGCCTCGAGAAGGCGACGAGGATGATCACCGGGGAAAATTCGAAGGTCGACGAGCCAGTGGTGATCGATCGCCACTCACGGTTGTAAAGCCAGAAAATTCGAAGGAGATCGGGGTTTATTGACTCGATAAACACACGCTGCGAAAGAGAGAGAGAGAGAAAGCAAGTTTCCGATTTAACGACCCGAATGTTATTTCAATGGGAATCAAACGGTCATAAATTTCCATTTGCCTACGATCGCGATTGGATGTTACGATTAAGAGATGACTCTCTTTGAATACCGATTGGCTTTCGCTGGCCGACGAAACGGAACGTTCGGCCGGGCGATCGTTTGTTTTCGAAATGGGAATTCGCCCACGAAACTGGAGGATAAACTGTTTGTGGCCTCCGTTCGGGGTTTAATCGTGAAAGCTGTGACCAACCACGTTTCCGTGGTGTTTTAGATAGAAACGTTTCGAACAATAGTGGATCTCAGCATTCGTTGACCGTCCCTCGACTCATATTCAACGGCAGCTTGAGATTTTTGCGGAAACCATTCTCGCGAGCCGAACATTTTACGAACATTTTACGAACATTTTACGAGTCGACCAACACCGGCATTAAAAAACGGCGAGACAGTTTCGCAGTAGGGGGCGAAGACAAGTACCCAAGTAGAGAATTGGGAGGATAGATGAGGAAAAGAGAGCACAAGAGGGAAAAGAATCCAATTAGAGAGGAGCGACGACATCGAGGGTAGACTGGCTGGTACAGAACCAATCGGACACGGTCTTAACTAGATTTCGTCCTGGAGTGGACCCGGCCGGGACGCGGTGAAACAAGGAGTCCAACGGCCGCGGAAGCTCGGCCAGTCAGTGAAAAGAGTCAATTAGAAGTTAATCGATCGAGACCGGTTTCGGGGGAAAGGGGGAGGGGGTGGTGGTGGAAGAAAAGGTGGATGAGCATTCGAAACGATTTTTCGTCGAGCAGAGTGGACGCGGCCAGTGAAATGAGAGGAAAACAGTCGTAGGGCGATGTCGCGATAATGTACATGATGACTGCTAGGCGCAGTCGTTCCTAGCTCCCTATAAATAGCCGGATGCTTGAAGGAGCTAATAAACGAGGCAATTAGGCGGAATTATGACTGCAACCGTGGGCGGTTGCTCCAACGACGTTTCGTACTTAGACCGGGGGGGGAACTTGCCCGCCGTTTCGTATTGTCTCGCGGCGGAAAAATTAAAAGGGGACGAGACCGGACAATTAGAAGCGTCGATATTCCGGTCCCCGACCACGGTCATCTCCCTTAATCGCCTTTTGTGAAGATATTCTGAACCGCTGTGAGATAACACGGTCATGGTCTTTGTCGATTAAGCACGTAAGATTATTGTAAGAATTGTACTGTGAAGTTATTTGGAAATGATTCGATAATAATTATTTGTTTTTGCAGTTCGTAGATTTTGTCACCTAAAACGCTTATTTGCATCGCGGCTTAGATTTCGTGATTGCACGTGTCCACGTGTATAATATAATTTATCAAATCTCGATTTAAATATTTATTGTCTATTAATGTTAATTAATTATAATGACATAATATTATATGGAAAGCTTACAATCGAATCGGTCTGAGTTACCTTTGTTTAAGAACAATTTGTGTCATGAGAATATTTTTCTTTTTGACAAAACCTTCAGCCAACAGAACAGTTTAGTCATTATTATATGGTAATTATAACTAAAACTACTAGAAATACTAAAACAACTTCACTGTTTATACTACTAAAAACGATAATTGCACGTATACGATATGTGTATTTGTATGTTCTTTGAATTATATGATTGTTATCTCTAAAGAACATTTTTCTTTAACGTTCCAGTGCCGATGGTTCAGTAAATGTTTTAATGAAATCGTTCATCAGTCATCAAGTCCAATATTTCTTGTAACAATACATAATTCTTTTAATATTTTTAAACGTTATATTTTCAGTTTCATATTGCACAAATATTTATAACGTTCCTTTTCTTCTTACTCACAATTGTAAGCAACATTTATCTGTTTCGTTCGTTCAATATGAGTTGACGATATTCTCGTAAAACGTAACACCGAGAGGGGAACGAATTTATTACACAGATTGATAATTTGTACTTACACTTTGCAACGAAGATTTCCTTTCGACGAGTCGAGAATGTTAGGGCACGTAGGTGAGAAATAATAAACGTACGTACAATCGAAAAAGCAATTCGATACAAAGTCGATACGATAATAAAATTTCAATGGTTCGGTAGCATCGATGTCGAAGCGCAGCAAGATTACTGGATCGGACCATTTGACGATATTGTGTAATATAATACTTTTTGGTCCTCCATTTCCACGCGCAATACGTATCCATTGCTCCGATATTACAAACCATTATCAACTATTACCGGTGCCATTTCCATGCTCGGCCGACGACTATCGTTTTTCCCTATCGGTCCGAATCGAATCGCGATTCGCTTTGCGTTCATTAATAAATTTGGAATTTCAACGTTATCAATTCCGCTGGTTTAACATTCTGCGGCTCGAAAAATTAATCCACTCGGACACGGCTCTCTAAAAATCGGCGCGGGGCCATTTTTTGGAAATAATCAACTGCCGTTAATTGCCACTTTGTTTATTAACCGCGTTGCTTCTTGCATAAAGAAAGAAGGGGATAATAAAATCGTTTTTGTCGGTTCCCACTCGCCGTGGAAATTGTTGTTAAAATTCTGCGGAAAAAACCATAAAAAATACGACGCGAGAGATGTAATTTAAAACGTGTAACAAACGTCGGTGCGCAAACACAGGGTGAATAAAATAAAAGTGCACTGCGGTAAAAATAAAGCAGTAGGGAAAATATACAGCGGCCATCTAGTGAGATCAGAATACACGCAGACACGTTTCGGTTGTTTTCAACCAACGGAAGATCTTGATCGACAAATATAGAATCGATGCGCTCACGAACGAAAATTTCAAATCTTTTCACTTTGATCGGCGATGTCAAATTTTAATTGGTCGGCGGAGTGAACGGTTATGAAACCGAGCGATGAAATGAGCACTCTACTTGGATGGTATCTGATAAATTGTGTTTAGTCTTGGCGATAAACGAGCCTAACGTTCTCTTCACAGCGACGATAGCCAATGAGAAAAAGTCCAGGTGGAGAAATGTTTCGTGGTACGGCGGCAGGTGGTGAATAAGTTGCGTTGACCGTCGGAAAAAGGAAGACGAAGATCAGCGTCGATAGCCGCTATTAGACGGCACGATAAAGGTACGAGGGGACATTAGATTAATGGTCGGTGACGTGTCCGATATTTGTATCGTCCTTCGCATCGTCGGCCAACACCGTTGTTCCGTGACTTTAATATCGCCGGCTCCTATCGATAACTTTCCTCTCCCCAGCGTCGATTAGCAATTTGCGGCGAGCTATCGTCACGTACGGTGGGGATATATCCAAGGAACAAAGAATCACAGCTTCCATCGTTCCAACAGAGGGTTTGTGTTCACTTAATTCCTTGGACACGTGTCGCGTGAACTTTTTTTTCTTTTTTTTTTTTTTAGCTGGCTGTGATATTGACGATGAAAAACTGTTGAACTTTGTAGAAGAAAATCGTACAACGATTGAGCCTCTTTTCGTTCGTTCTTTTTGTCTTTTAAGAGGATTTTATACCCTATAGAAGTGGGTGCTTCTTTCTCGAAAGTTGTCAAAATTCAAAGGCTAAAAAATTTTATGGAAATACTAAAAAGTTTTCTTTTTGTGACTAAATCTGTTATAGCCTGGAAGATTGAAATCTTCTCTTTACGACGAGTCCTTAAAATTTGTCGTACGATTTTTTCTTCACTATTTTATTCAATTTGGAATATAAATGTTCGGAATATAAATTTCTTGAATTTTTGCCGTAACAGTCAACGTTCGATAAAACGATAAGAGAAAATCGTAAAGTTTTAAGGAATGGTTTCGAAGGGGAGACTTTAGACTCTTCAAAATGACGATGGGTCCAGTTACGAGTAAAATTTCTTAACGTTTTTCCACGCGCTTGTATGAACGTTTGCAAAACGATATTCGCTATAATTCGCCACTTCTGCAAAATAATATTCGACATAATTCGTCGTAGGTAATTAGATTCTAAACACGGCGGGAGTTGGAAGCACGTGATACCAATTAATGGTATCATCAAATATAATATTCTACGCATGGATAGTGATTATCCTAAAGTTCAACGCAGCGCCGAGCAACGTAACGTAACGTGACTTTGCTGCATTTGCCTCTCCGTGACGTTGTCAAACGTACGAGAGAGACTCTTCTCGCACACACGCGCGTACGATGAAATATAACATCATCCGCGGTTCGGTATCGGTTGTACGATTCGTGAATTACTAATAAACACGTTGCTTACTTGCAGGCTCGGCTCGTTGAATGCCAGCGATCTGGCATTGTGCGCGAAAAGAATGCACGCGACTTACTGCTCAATTGGTAACAACAAACTCCTGGTAATTGGATACAATCAGGATTGAAACGGAAATAGGAACAATGCGTGTAATCGCATGAAATACGGCCATCGAGTCGCCCGTGCCGCATTGTTCCGGGCGGCACTGAATTATTTTCAGGTTAGCTAGAAACCGTTCAGGGAAAGAACGACCCGGAAAGAAAACATTTTGCAGGGATTTTTTTTTTTCCTCCAAGTCGCGAACAACCGAAACGAAGACGGAAACGCGTTGCTCTTTCAGATCGTTAAAAAAACACTGTGGAAATTGATATTCCTCTGTTTCGTTACTTTAGAACCGCGGACAGGAACTTTCCCATCGCAAATAAACGTCAATTACTTTGATAATATCATTTAAAATTGATTGAAAATGAATGCAGTAACTGCGCAGTAAATGTAATTGTCTATTCACTGAAAACTGCACTCTCGATACGCCCGTTTAGTCGAAAAACCGATCAAAGACAATTTCCCTTTTCTTGTTGTTTCGAGATCGATGAAACGGTGATTATCTCGCGCAAGAAAAAGAGGAGAGAACCGCGGAAAGAGCCGAGTTACAGTCGGATCGGACGGGGAGCGCCGTGTATAATCGTGCTGGGTGGAGACTGAATCGAGATCGAATCTCGTTCGCGTTTGTTCGACGATAGAGAAGCATCGCGCTCGCAAATGAAATGTTCCGGGTGAGTTTCGATCCGGCGATAAGTGCGAGGACTAACACCGAAGTTACGTGATTCTATGACAGCGGCGGGGAAATTGATGTGCCGGTGGATCGAAGCGGAGGAGGAGGAAGAGAGGAACAGATTGACCTTTGATCCCGTAACGTCTACGTGACACCCGTAAGATCAACGTGACTCCCCTGGGTGCCTCGGCTCGCGCCAAACCGGCCGCGTACATGACTACAATGCGTCTACACCACTGAACCGTTAATCCGCCGTCTACTTTAATTTACATCTACTTTAATTTACATCCCGTCTCTTTGAGATCTTTCTTCTTCTCGAATCCAATCGGATCTATCGGTGATCGAATCGACGATTTCTGATGTACAGGAGAAGGACAAGAGGAGAAAAGCATTGGCAAAAAGCTAGTATTATTTTGGTGATATCTTTATGTGAAAATACGAATGAATGTATTTATTAGGAAAATCTGTTTCCGTGCACAGTAGCAATTTATAATAATGATGCAAGAAATATAAAAATTCAAAAGAGTAATTAATGTTATTGAAAAAAATGACGAAATATCCTTCCGAAGGTACTGGAATCTCATCGAATTTGACATCGCGACGAAATTAGGAGAGAACGTTCGTCTTTAAACTATTGAACAGTATTTTGTTCAAATACGTGGCAGAGTTGCAAAACACTCCTCGCACGTTAATACCCTTTTGATTCTCGAAAAATTTTACGTTACTTGTATTATTACTGTACAAAGTGGACACTGGACAAGAAGTGAAAAGTGACGAAAGAGAGAGAGATCCTGATTATCTTTCTCTTTTTTCATCTTGGTCACAGAAGATAGATAAGCGCGCTCTTCTTTTTTTTTTTTTTTTTGTTTTCTCTCCCCTCTTCTTGTCTATAACGTGGCCGCGTATTGTCAGCGTGCGTGTCGCGATGAAACGCGCAGAGGTGGTCCCATTATAACCGCGGAGACACGAGAAACAGATGCAAAGGGCCGTGTGTCGCAGGTTACAAGCGTGGAAATGCAGCCGCGCGACGTATAAGGCAAGGCTGTCTGACGTGCCCGTCCGGCAAAGCTCCCATCCAAAGTGGATGGTGGGCGTTCCTGTGGGACGACACACTCGCCCGATTCCCTTTTTTTATAAACACCGGCTCTCCTTTTCACTCAGGCCGTCCCTCACGCTACAAAGCTTTCTGCCCTGTTGCTCTCTCGCCGGCTCTATTCAGCGTCGTGAAAAATTCAACCGCGTGACTTTCCGCGATTTTCTTACGATCGTTGTTGCTCGTAACGCGTTTCCGGCCACTTTCGACCGAGCGACGCGGCACGATGCAAAATACACGATGCAAAATACACGATGAAACATACGTGGTACGTACGCGTTGCTCGGCGGAGAAAAGAAAATGAGGTTCGTAGCAGGCAAACATTCGTAACATCGAGTTTTTTCTGCAAAGTCGCGTGGAAATTTAAAATTTGAAAATAGCTAATAGGGCATACAGAACTATCTATGTGTGTTTAAAATAATAGTGATGAGATTAGTGCATTCATTGGTGCATTATAATCCTACAATTATATTATGATACAATTATAATATTATAATTTATCATACGTTATTATACAATTATAGTATATTATAATATTAATATAATATAATGTAATTATATTGTAATATTGGTGTATTTTATATAATATATAAATATATATTACTGTAATATGTATAGTAGTAAACTATATTATAATATTATTATACAATTATAGTATTATATAATATCAATATAATATAATATGATTATATTATAATGTTGATGTGTCCATGATATAATATATGCGTGTTGAATATTATATTTTTCCTTCATAATAGATGATATAGATAGAGATTGGACAGAGGTATTTTGGCGGGGAATCGATTTTTAAATGGCGCTATTAAAGTTATTTCAAAATTCTTTCTCGTTTTAATCGAATGCTCAAAGTGATTGTTTGCAGCGAATATATATTCCGTTTACAGCGTTGCTCGCACGCTGAAAGCGATTTGCTTCGTTTGCGCGGCTACGTATAAAATTGACGTTCTATGGAAACGTGGGCATTAAACATTAACGAAATACAAGCGGGATATTCGAGATTTCCAATTTCGCGTTCGCCAGTCCCTCGGAAAGTTCCTTTGAAATTTTTTTTACGACGCAGCGTCGTTCTTACCGTGGATACTGGATACAGTTCGGAATCGCCCGGCGTCAAACTGACACCGTAATCTCGTCTCTGCCTCGGATATCTCTCGTGGCTGCGCTCTGAATTTTCACACCGTCATAAATCTCGCCTCTGCCTCGCGATCGCGCGATCAAAGATATCAATTCCAAATTTCCTTTCTAAAGCCCATCTGATCCAGCTAACAATACCTGGTCCAATCTCGCGATCATCCAGACTCTGTTCCAGCAGAGTTTCTGTTTCCACTAAATTACCCAGGAGTCGCGATTAAACGCCGAGAGATCCACCATTTCGAATTCGTCGATACGTCATCGTTCCCAAGAGCTTAACAAGTGGTGAGATCGCGACAAGCTCGCAGCTAATTGGGATGAAGCAGAGAAAGAGAGAGAGAGAGAGAGAGAGAGAAGGAGAGACACACAGGGGAGAGGCCACATTCATCGAGATTAAAGCCTTAACGAGCAACGATGGTTTACGCCGCGGGTAAAACTGCGATCGTCGCGGCCAAAATATGTATCGTCCCGGCGTGTCGTGTTAACGGGTGGTAGTCGCGCGTGATGCTTTATTATTTCACCTAATCTCGTTACGAGTGCACGAGAGTCGAGAGTCTCACCGTCCGTCATCAGCTATGCCAATTAAAATCGCTATCCTCTTCGCTGGTCTAATTACGCGTATCGATGATCTTATGCCGGTGCAACGCTCCAGATGTAACAAAACCAACTGGCTGCCCGAGCCTGGCGTAATCGAATAATTATATCGATCATAAATCATCCGGCACGGTTAAACTGCTGGCCACCTCTTCCAGAGAGCAACGGTGAGAAAGACTTTCTGGAGTACGAGACGCTTTTTTCAAGAAAAAGTAACTGAGATTTTGGACGATTTGAATGGCTGGCTAATTATCTTACGACAACGTTACGAAAACGCTAATTTTAGAAATTTATTTAGCACGTTAAATGCCGCGTTGGTCACTGGTGACCGACGAAGCGAATTTAGTACACATGTATTAAAAATTGAGAAACTTTAAGATTACAGGAAAGAATAGTAGCTGAATATTACTTTCATTGATATTTGTTACGTAAACGGTATAGATTATAATAATGCAATAATAATTTTAATGGACGATGTGGTTCTCCTTTGTCCAACCTATCGCAGAATGTCGTAACTTTTCTACCAACGTTTCTTCCCGGCAGTGTTGTACCTTCAATTTTTAGAAAATTTCCTTACTTGGGATGTTGGATGTAAACGGCGTGAATGGAAAGGCGAGCAACGTACGCGCGACACGTGTTAAATATATTCTGCACGAAGCTACGACGCGAACATTTGTGGCATTTGCTCCACGCTTTTTATACCTTTCATCGAGAAGTGGAGAATTTTATTTGGGTTACAGGGTGACTAGATATATATATATGTGTGTGTGTATAGCTAGAAAGGGAAGGAACATGAAAGTAAACTAGCCCTACCATTGAACTCCAAATACAGAAGGGTAGAAACCGGATAATAAAGAGAAAAAGAGGGGAAATGAGAGTGGCACGTAATACCGTGTCAGTGAAGGCGATCTCAGTCGACGCACCACTCGTTCTTATCGATTCATTCGGTGCTGCTTCTTCTCGGTGGCGCGAATCGCTCGATTTCCAGTCGAGGGAATATCGAATTCGTTGGGAATCCTCGGAGAGAAAGAGCGTGGATCCTCCGACTGGAACCGTCCGGGCAAGTGGTGCATTTTTACGGCGTTGTTTCGTCGAGATAAAAGTTGTTTGATAAGTTAGACTCGGGAAAGTTAAACCCGTCGTTACCGAGGAGGGAAGAGTTCATTTTGCTGGTACAAGAATGCGCGAGCGTAAATGGAATTTGCATTCTGAATCTACCGAAATGAAGGCGTCCAGAATTTTTTTGTCCTTAAAATGTCATCAAAGCAACGATAGGTGCTTTTAGAAATTGAAGATTGTTTCACTTTGAAACGTACCGGCACTTTAAATAATATAGTTATCCCTATAGATAAAAGTCATTTTACGATAAGAGTACAGATAATTGTCAATTTAATGTATAACTTTCGGATAGTAAAAAAGATATTAGACATTTTAATTTTCTTTTCTTAGCAAAAAAAAAAAAATTTTTTTTTAAATAAAACTTTTAAACCAGTCGTTGGTACGTTTAATGTCGAAAGCGAAGCACTCGAAGATTCTGCAGATTTAATATTTGCCGAATTAAATTGAAAGAAACAAATTATCTTTTTAAAGGGATATCCGATGAATAATAAAAAAAATTGCTTCTACGTCAAACATCTCATAACGAACGTAAAACGCATTATTCGCGAGAGTGAGACGATAAACTACGATTGAAAATGTTCTCCTGATCATATCAGTGAAAAAGATAGCTCTATTCTAACGTTGGTTAGTTAAAATCGCCCAAGATCTCTCGTGATGCGTGATGAAATAAAAAAAAAAAAAAACGTAAAGACGATCTTTTCGAACGGAGCGAATTACCATAACGCTTAATTACCTCTCATTGAACCCTCGGAGATAATTAAAGAAAAAAAAAAAAAAAAAAAGAAATGGAAAAAAACGTCGAAACAAACTGAAAGATCAGGGAGAAAACGAAGAAGAGATCGGCTACCTTAGCGGCCTGTCAAGCGGAACGTCGTTAATCCAGCCATATCGGTGTTCTAATTAATTTCAGCGTGTAGCAGAGCAGAGGGAGGCTACAATAAAACCGGACGACGAATAAATATCGGGAAAACGATCGCGATACACGTCGTTGCACGGATTAAACGGTGCCATCGAGCGAAACGACATGACAATGTCCAAGCGAAATGACGTCTCGTGCAATCGGATAATTCTCGCAGCCAGCAAAAACGCCTCTCCTCGCTTCTCGGCCAACTCTCCTTATTTTCATTTCAGTCGCTCTTTCTGCCTCGCGTTCTGATTACTGTCTGTCGTGAAACACGCGAAGGAGTTAATAATAAAATTATTACGGTCAAAACGAATTTCCGTAGATATGCAAAAGTATCGCTAAATGACAGTTGGATCTAATTAACAACGAGTGCGATTTTTACAGAGGAAATTCTTAATTATTATTGGAAGAAAGCAGTCGACGAGTCTTAATTAGTGCAGAATCGATCAAATCGGACGAATAATTTATTTACTTGTTTATTTAACCAAATGAGCGAAAAGGTGCGTGAAAGACAAAGTGAAACAACACAAAACAAAGAACGAATGCAACAACGATGAAAATGTAAATGTCAGAGAACAACAAAACATATCTCTCTGCGTATTCTACGTTTAATCTGAGATCAGTTACGTTAGAAACCTCGAGTGTAAGATCGATTTTTTTTTTCTTTGTTGTTAAACAATGGGTCTAAGGGAAGGAAAATAAAATACGTTGAAAATTCCTGAAATAAAGGAAGGACAGTCAAAATTATTCTCGCGTTAAGACAAGGAACGATCTCGCGTCGATTTGTATAAAATTTAATCGGACGTCTTAACGTCGCCCGGCAAAGAGAGTCCGTCGAAACGATAAAGAGAGTCGGTCGAACTGGCAAACAGACGTGTGGGCTCTTACGACCGAGAAATTTATGATTTAATTACGGTTAAACACGGAGCATGGTGCGTTGTCCGTTTTCCTTGGCAGCGTTTATAATATTCCCCGGGCGCGCGGTATAAATAATTTATTTACGAATCGGACGCGGACGTTTTGCGCGATTTTGCCGGTCGCCCGGAGCGGGCACCGCCTCGTTAATTTGCCGTACGAAAGAGCACCGCGCGCGCCAGAGAGAGAGAGAAGAATTTCGCCACACGTGGGCTCTTGCGCGTAACCACTCTACTTTCGAACCGAGGATTATTTGCTCCTCGCGAGAGCGAACGAACAACGATGAGGAACACTACGCCCGTGTGCCATCAGTCATTAAATTAATCGATGACTTTCACCCGTTCGTAAATTGCCTCGATCCGGTCCGATCGAGAGCCGCGCGCGATGTGTATATCATTTTTTTTCGCGCGTCGGATCTCGCCGGCGAACGAGACGTCCGTGAAATCTCTTGATTCGTTCCGATCGAAATTAATTACGATTTCGGGTACTGGCCGTGCACAGTGTGCCCCGATGCAAAGTGTTGTGTGATTTTCGCGCGAGAAGGAAACATTGACGCCTCGAAAAGATGTCTGCAAAATATCGAACCAATTGCGAGAGAAACACTCTCGACACACGTTTATTTGTGTTCCCCTTTTTTTGGCATTAACGGGGCAATTCACACCGTTAGTATCGCGAATGGAGTAACAACTCGTGCACCGAGAGAGAGAAACAAATTCATCCGGCAGAGAATGGCAGCTGACGAAAATTAAATTTTTCCTGTCGCGTGAATAACCGCCGATAAATCTTGCGTCCCTCGAAATGATCGCGGCTGGTAGCAGTTGCGATAACTCTATTTATTATACTAGGCGCGAAAGTGCCAAAAACATTTGTTCAACGATGAGCGAATGGTGCTCGATACATTTCTGTCGGTTGATTACCATCGCATGCATCGATACTACAAACGCGTTCGCGATTGGCAGTGTATCGCATCCAAGATCGAACGTGACGAGAATTTTTCCTTTGTCGATTTCAGATTTGCTCGATCAGGATTTCACAAAAAAAAAATCCCGATGTAACGTGCCACCGAAGCTGAAACGCGTCTCGCGTAAAGTTTCTTATCTCGTGTGTCGTTCAACGTCAGTCGGAATTTCAAGAAACAGCCTGTTTTCGATTTAATCAACATCATTCTCTGTTACGACCTACACGGTAGCCAGGTTGTTTCGCTCGTGTCAAAACCGAGAATCGTCTCGGACGCTCCTGTCCACCTTTTCTAAATGTCAACTTTCCGCTTTGCGTAACGCGCGTGACACGAGGCAATAACGCGATTCTCATCCGCGATGCTATCTGCGCCGTAACGATCTCTCGGATGTCGCTCGATCTCTCCGGAGGCCAAGGCCCGTTTTTCGAGATAAAACGGCTCGAAGCTCGCGCGAGCCGCCCACGCGGAACTCGAGGGCCGCGCGTGGGCAAGCAAGCCTGAAGTTTCAGTGCGGAAGATACGGCTCGATATTGACGAATTCAATTATCGAGCCTTAAACGCCGTGATTATTGCGCCCGAACGATTTCTTTTCGGGCCGCACCGCCAGAGATTGCGTTATGTGGCGTTCACATCGGTCCCAGCTGTTCGAGAATTGCCGATCGAACAGTTATTTTACATTCGATTGCACATGCGTTCACCTGGATTCTCTCAGGTTGGCCGAAAAGCAACTGCGTTTTCTCTCCTTTTTTTTTTTTTTTTTTTTTTTTGCGTGTGAATGAAAGGCGAATTTTTCACAAGAGACAAAAACTTTATTGATACATTTACCATTTTGCGATATCCTCGTCAGTGAAATTTAGCCGTAATTTAGTTTTCGAGTATCGGAAGATTTTTTTTACACAAATTTGCACAATTTCTTTCCTTTTCGAAAGTTATGGAGCTAAACGAACAATCATTTTCTTTCTCGGGAGCAAGGTTGAACAGTCGGCTGTCAGATTGCTGAATAAATTTGCGGTTTTAAACGAAGTTAGTTATATACGTGTCCATTTATTAGAAAAAAATAAAACGCAACTTTTAGCCAACTAAATATTACACGAACGAAAAATTACAGGCAGTGTGAGGCAGAGTCAGTAAATTTCTATTGTATGAATTATTCATTCCGTGATACGTTCGGATAAATTAATCGCCGCTGTATTTTTAAAATCGTTGCCTGTTACACCGTCAAACCATTCCCATTAGCCACAAACGATATATGTATTAGGAATATCCATAAATTCTTCAAATTTAATAAACATTGCCATTTACCTATTTTACTTATTTTAACCTATATTCCAATTAAATATATTGACATTTAATGTGCTCATCGTTAAATTATATTATAAATTAAAACTGTATTAACTCTTCAATGAAATAACATTTTGTACATTATCAAAAAAAAAACGAAGTTACTTGTGGCTACCCCTAATAGTATCGCGTAGGAAAACTCGAACACAGACCGTTCTGAGCAAAGATCGCAGTTTGCTGAAATGAGTTTGCTGGGACAGTGAGTTTGTCCACCAATTCCCTACCTATAGACTGTATCTGTTCGCGGTGTGAACGCAGCAGTATTCGTCCA
The DNA here is from genome assembly GCF_011392965.1 of Frieseomelitta varia. Taxonomy (NCBI): domain Eukaryota; kingdom Metazoa; phylum Arthropoda; class Insecta; order Hymenoptera; family Apidae; genus Frieseomelitta; species Frieseomelitta varia. Next base: position 279,576 of record NW_025110205.1, on the reverse strand, counting down.
TTCGCTCGCCGATCGAGCGCGGAGGTTTATCGCGCGAAAGACATCGCCCGTGAACAAGGCTTGTAACGAGAGAACGCTTTTGGCGAATAGTCTCGGTGAGATTTCCTTGTTGCAGCGGTGCACACGTGGAAGTTTGTTAGGTTTTCTTGTGAGAAACGTTGCCCGCGGTGTGCAATAGCAGAGTATGTAATAGCAGTTCGTACTGCTGGAGTGTAGCAGAGCCGGATGTGGCGCGATTGCCTTTGAAAGTAGAAATTCGTGTCGACGAGATTTTGCATTCTTCGATGGCGGTCGCTTATCAGTAAGAGGGGAAGAGATCGATCATCCGTGGTATCAAAATCGAGACTCGGGAACCCTCCCTTCTTTAATAATCGCTTCAATTACTTGCGCTGGCAACTGATTGCGGACCGTAACGAGTGACCAAACCGTATACAGTAATTACGTCGCTTTTCTTTTGGACTCGTCGGCATGATATCACTGGACAGAACTTATTGAGAAGTAATAAATTTATTATTTGTTTTGCCTACTTAATTATACTTAAATATATTTAAAACTGAAGAAATATTGCAATTTTGGGACAAAAAATTCTCGACGTGTGTGGCAAGAGATTAATATTAGACTTGTTAAAGAGACTTTTAAAAATCTGTAACTATATTGAGTGTCATTTGGTTTTACTTGGTTCCAACAATCTTCAGCTCTTTGGTAAAGAGAAATTTTGCACTCTATTCAATATTAGTCTTACTAAAGATATCCATCAATGAGTGAAATATAAACATTTCTATAAAACCAGTCTCATTACTTTCTAGACACACCTCGTGTACTTAAAACTGAAAAAATATTACAATATTACAATAAGCGAAATATAAACATTTTTATAAAACCAGTCTCATTACTTTCTAGACACACCTCGTATACTTAAAACTGAGAAAATATTACAGTTTTGGAACAAAAAATTCTCGTGCATGTCATTCCAGCGCAAGATGTTAAAACCACTAAAAATCTCTCGAAATCCTCCTCAAGAAGAACATCGACGTGATCGTCGACGAATGGAGTGACGACAATTTGGAAGGTGATACCGATTGCGAGTTAATTAGGTGGGCGATTCGCCGACAGAGCAGGAACAGGCTGCGGCGGTGAATCGCGTCGGAGGGGAGAGGGCAACGAGACAAGCCAACAGCCTGCATAATAAAACGCAACACGCACAGCGTTTCATGGATCCTCGTGTACGGCTAATGTCTGTATCCGCATACTAGATCTGGGCAACACGCGCGAAAACCGCCTTTCGGCCCTCCTCTCTGCCCGTCAGAAGCCAGAAACCGCCGTGTTCTTTCCAGAACCGTGTTCCCGCCTACGTTCACGAGGATCAACGTCCTCGTTCAAGTTTCGTAATTGCATCGGCCCGACCATCGAGGAACAACGATTCCTTTTTTTTTTTTTTTTTTCTTCTGCAGTCGCCACGATTAAGTGAATCGAGCATTAACTCGACGAATTAACCGACAGCTTCTATCGTGAACACGAAATTAAATATATACGAGCGCGCGATTGTGTTTCGTATCTTTGTCTGACTTACGAGTGACTCTAACTACTTGATACCGAGTGTCGGTACGAGTTTAGCCAGATTGGAGGAGTTTTTCACGCGAGTCGAAGGATGAATATTCGGAGTTTTAATATTCGGAGCAGGTACGGTTTCTACTTTCTACTTTGAAATTTCTACATTCGACGGTGCTTTGGATGAAAAGAACGAGAGGAAGTTAATGGGACGAAACTTGATTGAAGGATTACAAATCCCTTTCGAGTTTATCGTAGATTACGTTATCATCTTTCAATTTACAACGCAAATGTTCAAACGATACTTGTATTATAAAGGGTTCCCTCGTCTTTTCAATTTCAATTTTCAAAAAGACATTCCCCTCAGTAGGTCGTATTTCGTCGCTCGCGGCTTCATCCATAATTGATCGTTACGCAGCCGCTCCGTAAATAAACAATAGTCGGCAAGAAGGCAATTTTACAGCGGCAAGAAATATGCAACTGCAGAGAAAGAGAGCGAAAGAGAACGATGCTGTCGTAGCTGTTGCATTTTATGCGAAGCCCGATTTGAATTGTTGATCAAGGGATTAAGTTATGCGAGAATAACAATCGCCCTCGGCGGAGTTCGGCTCGAGTTCGATTGGATAAGCTCGCGGTTTAAAACAAGATGGACAACGTCTCGAGACCGTTTCTGCTCGAAACGATCGCGAGTGCATAGTCGTGTCGAGCGGGAACGAAACAAACCGGTACGATTTCACGCCTCGCGACATTTCGCGTATTTGTGTTTTCGTCGGGGAGAGAAACTTTGAATTTTTCGGTGAAATTTCTTTTGCATCGTCATTTATCTTCCTTCCTCCTTCTTCTTCTTCTTCTTCGTGTGTCAAGTGGCAAAACAACGAAATGAAAATCGAGCGAGAACGCGTTGATCACGAACGCACGTGTGACGTTCCGCTCCAGTGCTCTTATTTGTATTCAAATACTCACGATGCTTGCACGTTGGGTTTGATCCAGCGATTGAGAAATGATCTGCTTACCTGGAACAGAAAAGAGAGAAAAAATGGAGTTTGTTCACATTGTGAGTTGGAACAAGTCACTCGGTCAGCAGCGACAAATTTCTAAGATCTAACGAGCTCCTTAGCGAAAGTAAAAGGCAACGCACGGTGTCAAACAACTTCAACGAGTCGCGAGTACGTCGAAATAAAACCGAGAAAAGAGAGGGGAGGGGGGGGGGCGTGACCCAAAAAGCGTGCACGGACGCGGTGTTATTTTTCCTTTTTTTTTCTTTTTTTTTCGGAAGAAAGATCGTTGGAACGCGACAGGGAAGAGAGCAGCCTCGGCATGTACATTCATCATCGCCGGCCCATTTTCGCGCTCCTATGAAATTTGTCTTTTTCCCCGCGACCAGTAGTCGATTCGTGTCGCGTCGAGGGTGCTAACGATGCGGTGAATCACCGGGGTAGTCGACAACTCTCGCGAGCCAATCGATTTCCGTCGCGCGTTTCCAAGTGCCGGAGACATTCTGCAGTGTCCTCTCGAAGACGCGCCATTGTCTCCGGACCGAGAGAGAGAGAGAGAGAGAGAGAGAGAGAAAGAGAGAGAAGTTACCAAGGAACTTGGCTGCTGTCGCTTTGATTCGAGCTGACACCGGGACTTCCTGTCCTTCGACAGCGTCCTTTTCCCGGTCGGGACGAATCGATAGCACACCGAAACGAAGAAACTTCTAGCCATCGGTTCGCGATAAACGCGTCCGAACGTTCGCTCACTCATTCACTCTCTCTCTGTCTCTCTCCGTGTCACTTGTACGTTTCCGTCGGTTTTTCATCTATAGATATATAGAATTTCCGCGTCTCATTTTCTTGTCGTTCGCCGTCTGTCGGTTTCGCGTCGTCGCGTAGCCGGTCTCGTCCCGTCCGGCGCGAGAATGGCGAGCGTGCCAAATAAACACAGCGAGAGATCGCGGACCGGTTTGACCGGACGCGACAGCGCATTGAATGGGCCATTCACTAACTTTGACGTTTCCGCCCACGCAAGTTTCCAGACGTTTTACGAGCTCGCCGCCCGTGATCGCCGCTAGTCTATAACGCCGTCTGTTTCGCCCGTTTTCGGTGACAGTTCCGCCGTGGCCCAACGACGCACAATCACACATACATACATACATACTTATGTACGTAAAATTTGCTGAGACACGCGAATATTTTTGGCACGTTGAACCATTTTAGTCGTCCGTCGTGTAACGTCGCTGGCGCGGTTAATTCCTCCAATCGAATTTTATTAATTTGTTTATTTATTTATTGAACGAACGGGGAAAGTCCTCATTAAGAGAAAAGAAAAGAAAAGATTGGTCACGTCATAAAAAGTAAAATAACAAACAAGCAACGATGAAAATATAAATGCAAATGAAACAATATCGTGCCATATTTGGTAAAGAGGGCACATTGTTTTACGCATTTCGTGGTCGTTTGATCTGAGAATCGAGATCGAGATCAAATTTCCCAGGGTAGAATTTAATTTTCTCGTAAATTTGAAAATCACTACGGGAATCTCTATCTAGAAGACGCGTTTATGTTAAATTTCTGTGATAAAGGAAAAAGTTGTCCTCCCTTAAAGGGTTTCTATATGCGTCTGAGGAAGTGTACGTTCAATCGTTGCTCTTTCGGAGAATTTTGTCTTGAGCAAAAACAGCAGAAAATTTAAATTCGCATTTCTCTTGAACGACTGGTTTATTCATCGATACATATTCGCGAATCTAACGAAACTTTCACCGGAAAGTGAAACAAAACCTACAACATTTTTCGCGACTAAACACCCACTGAATTAACCCACACGCGATGCGGAGAACATGTAATTTTTTTCCTGCTTAATTCTTTAATTTTTTTTCTCTCTCTCTCTCGCAAGTCTAAAAGTCTCTAGTTTCTCCTTCGACGCTTTAAAAACGTCGATACCCAAAGCAGGAGCAATGGATCGAGTAGAAACGATTCACGGTTAATCGGCGATCAAGGCGAGTGCGAGTACGAACGGGTTCTGATAGACAATTATGGATATCGAGCTCATTATTCAGAACCACCGTGGCGCGATATTATATCTGGCCTTTACTTTTTTTTCGCGTTTTCGCCTCGTAAATCTCGCGTGTATCTGTTAACGGTCGCGTGAAACTGGATATTGACAGGACGACGGGCCAATTAATTCAACTGGCTGTGTCCTCCGCCTGCGTGACAACCGCCTTGACAATCGTAAAACTGCCGCCGGAGATCGTGTCACGCGGACGTGATTGACAGAAAAAGCTAGGGGAACGAGTTGTTCGAGGTGTTTTTTCGAGAGCGGCCGGAGGAGGAGAGGAAGGATGAGAAAAAGAACTTGTGGAAGTGGTGGTGGCGGATACACGTGTCACCGAGGAGGAGCCAATAGCGAGCTAGAGAGCTGCAGGGTGAACAACCACTCGTAAACTTTGGATAAAGTCGAGTGGATCGCGTGGTGGTTTAACGCGTTTCGTGATTGGACAGTGGTGACAGTAACTCGTCGATTCTATCTTTTTCTTTATATTTCTGTATACTGTGTAACAGTTGATTTAACTGCAATTTTAATGAAAGATCATATAATTAGTTCTCCGTAATCCGTGATATTAACTGCAAGTTCAACAACAATAGAACGGTAACGCAGGTAACGACTTAAAGGCAGGATCTTTTATTATTCAGCTTTGTTATTTGGACGTTTCTCGTATACAGAATGGTTTGATAGGAATTGACACTTGAATGTCTTCGCTGTTTTTGGAGATACGAAAAGGTTTCATTAATAAAAATTGCTCGATTCAGAGGAGGTTACTGTATTGGTCTCTATGTACAATTTTATTACAATTTAAATGTACGATTTTATTACAATTTAAATAGAAGGATGCAGCTTGACATATTGACATAACAGCATTAACTGTATGGTTTAGAAAATATTTTAACTTCAATTTCATTTTATAAAGTCTACAAAGAAAAGACAGAAAATTCTTGTGTACATGATATTTGTTTTTTTCCGCGATATATCTTATAAAATTAAGATTAAACTAAAAATATCTACCAAATGAATTTTTTTCACATATATAGATTGATATTCTTTTATAGAAAAGTCGAGTAATGAATTAAAGAATAGACAATCCTTAAAAAAGCGAAGACCTTGAAATTTTCGAATCTCTCCGACTAGAAAAATTATCACTGCCGCCAACTCTCTCTCTCTCTCTCTCTCTCTCTCTCTCTCTCTCTCTCTCTCTCTCTGTACGGAACGGCTTCTGTTCACATGTAAGTTTTTTCATACTTGCAGAAACAACGATCCTTATTGAACCACTCTCTATAGCTAAATTATAGATGTATAAGCGGATCTCTGTGATATTGGTCAAAAATACATTTTTGATCCATTTGAATCCATTTTTGATCCGATTTGAAATACATATTTTAATCGACAAAGTAAATTTTCCTTCGAGAACAAATTGTCATTCGTTTCTACGAAATAAAAAATGTCTTGAATTTTTCTCCTCCTGATACGGAAAACGACAAGATTGAATTACATAAGAAATTCCGTGGATGGCAGAAGAGGAGTTAAATAGTCCAGGGGGGGAGAACCGAAAGGAAAAGACGAGAGAGGATTCCGGTAAGAAGGATAGGCTCGCGTTTGCTGGAAAATACACGGCGGAGTTGAGGTTGCATGCGTCAAGTGCATACTTCAAGTCACCCTGGCTAGCTTGGCAACGTCTATCCAGCGTAGCCACCACCCTCTTGTTCGAGGGTGGAAAGACCCTTGGTCTAATGTTCGGATATATACGGGGCGAGAGCCCGGTTTCATCGAGGTCGAGCGAATTAAGGAGATTTTCAGCCTCGTGCATCGACCAGTCTAGGCGATAATATATATTTTCGGTCGGCCGTGAACGATTAAATCTCTCCTCGCCAAGAGTTTACAACGGGCGCAGTTATTTTTGCAAACGACGACAGATAATGCTCGTTCCTAATGCTCTATTTGACGTACGTTATTCAAATTGATTGCAACACGATTATTGCGAATGAAATTGTCAATATACAGGGTGGCTCACCAGATTTACGTTTCATCGTTATTACGCGTAGCGAAAAATGTTTTTCAGATGAAGTTAAATGGTTTCGAGAGGGGTACATTTTGATGATACTAGTTTTCTTGTAGGTGACCGTGTAGAGGACATATGAATTGTCATTAACGTTTTTTTTTAAATGGAATCATATATTTTTTATTGCATCAGTTGATGCACCTTGATATTCTTTACAAAAAAAGTACTAACCTATTTATGTTGAAAAATCATTAGTTAAGATCATTGGTTAAGGTTCAACTTCATCTGAAACATTTTTCCCGTAACAATAATGACGTACATAAATCTAGACGGCAATATGTGGTGACCCATCCTGTATAAGACAGTATGGATAAAACGAACAATATTTAAGAGGAGGACACGTTTAGTAGAAATGTGAACGTGTGATTGATTCAACGTTGAATAGCACAGGAGGAACAGGTCTAGAGGCCAGACACGGCCTTGTTTGTTCGATTAACGGTATAAACCCGACTCGCCATCGGTGAGAAGTCGCCAAGGTGTTTGAGCAAAGGCAGCAACGAGGAAAGGTCCTTGAATGCATAAAATATTACGGCAAAGCAACGAATACACGGCGGACTATAAAGTCTACATTTTTACAGAAGAATTCTTCGAAATTACAACATTGCACGCCGTCCGTGTCGTTCGTAATGCATTCGAAGCAGACACGCAGATCCCCTGGACACATTTTTATTTAAACAAGCGATTTGCAACCGGAGCGAATTCGAACGGCGTACGAGCCTGGTATTTTTCAGGGTCAACAAACTGCCACTCCTTTAAAAATTGATGCCGCGTCCGCGCGCGATTGATTCGTCTTCGTGCCGCGGTTCTTCACGGCGGGCATTCCAAGCTCTCCGGACAGGGAAGAACGAGCCGGAGAGAAACTTTATCGGCCCCGCATGCCGGTTACAAGTGTATTACGTCTTCGGCACACAGTGCATTGAATCCCAAATGCTATTTACCGAGCTGTACATCTTTGTTGCATGACAGTTCCCTCGTAAACTTGTCCGAAGCTGGCCGAAGTTATTGCGCCCGGACGCTGCAGTTGTGTCATCGAGCAGCGTCCGTGATATTTCGTCAAACGATCATCCCTTATTCGCGAGAGAAGGTGTCTCAAGAAGAGCAATTAACTTGGCTTCCTCTGGAACCCAGATGTGTCATCATTTCCTCCGCGAGGATGGATCATCGTTTAGCATAGAAATTCAGAATATACTTTCCCGAGAGAGATAATAATAAATTATCCTCGAGACAAATTGAATTCGCTACTTTTTCAAATTCTACGAATGAAAATGTTGATTTGACAGATCTGAAGTGTGACATTTTTTTTCTTGTTCTCGCTCTTAGGATCTACTGTGAGTACACTTGAAGTTACATTGAAAAAAGAAAGTCGAGTTGAGTAGAAATTCGTTGTTAAGAGCAACGTTACACGCGACGATTCCCTACGGCAGATAAAGAGTTCGAGTTGGAAAATATCTTTCACCGTGAAACCGTGGAAATATTCAAAGCGAGGAGAGTGCTTTCAGAGAGGACGTAAAAAACCATCTGACGCGACAGTTTAACGAGCATTATATTTAAGGAGAGAGTCGTTTGTGACTGCCGTATCGTTGTTCCATTTGGTTGGTTGGATTTTGTTATCTGGGATATTTTGGAAAATTAAGGGAGTCCTCTTGGCCGACGTGTATCGCGCTCGCATAAAGAAGCAGGCTTCCGTGGAACGTGGTCTGATGGTAACATTTTCTGAACACGCGATTCACTCGACCTGGACTGCTCTGATCAATCTAAACTCCAGGTCTCTTAATAACCACTATGCCTATCGCATCGCGCCTTAATTATCACGATGGTATCTGTCCATCGAAAAATTCACTTTTCCTTATCGTGACTGGTCGCACTCGGCAACGTGCATAACGTAATTACTCGAAATATTTTTTGCTCGAAATCATTTCAGAACGAGTAAGATTTTAATTCGTAGTGTACGATTAAAGGCCCATTCACACCATCGGCGAGTCGCGCACGAACAGAACGAACGCATCATCAAAGATCCTCCTAGAATAGATATTATAGTATATTTTTGTTACTTCTGATTACTCACAAACATACACAGCCAAATAAACAAATGCCTCGTGCTTGATCTGTTGGCTTCAGTCCTCGTCCGGCTTTTACGCTATTGGAAAGTGAAAATCGAAACAAAAAATATTGTATCGTGGATCTAGTCTCACTGGTCGTGTATATATAAATGATGAACTCTCCTCGTATTTTACGATTGGTCCAAATTGGATGGTCGCCCAACGATTCTCTCCCTCCGATGCAAACGGATGTCGCAGCTAAATCTCCGGTTGAAAAATGAAAAATTTATCAAACGTTTGATTTCTTTCGTTGTGGTAGATCAGTATTCGTTACGATCAAAATTACACATACGAACGAGCAAAGTAATAATAAAACCCCATCGATACGCGGCTCGTGTACCACTCCCGCGTCGATAGTGTACAAAATTGGACTTTAAATCGAACAGTCTCGATTAACAATCGTCAGGAGAGAAATCAATCGTTGGTGAAATAATAGGGGAGGGAAGACGAACGACCTGTGGCTCTCGCTCGTGGACAGGTTCGACCTGGTTTTCACGGTGGCGACGACGCGCATCACGGTCCGCGCGAAACCCAGGGGCACCTGTGTGTGTCACGCGTGCTTCGGGTTGAGATAGTTTCCAACAGGCGACACGGCCGAGTAATTAATGCGGGAATTAACCCCCGGGGTTAATGATAAGCATTAACGACTAATCACCGTGAGCGTGGCCGAGTCCCCGGCCCGATACCATTCCAAGGGACTACTCGTCGGGTTCATTAGTGTTTGGTCGGCTTTACCGGCAGGCCCGACAGAGCCCTCCTCCTCTATTTGTCTTACCTACCCGATGTGTCCCGGTGACTTTATCTCCGTAACCACCCGGGAAAAGCGTGATTCGTTCAGCTGGGGCTACCTGCTGCAACATTTACCGCGAATCGCTATCACCGGTCAATATCACTTCGCGTAAATTATACAATATTCGATTGGCCGAAGATTTAATTGCGATTTAATTTTCTTTTTTTCTTAATAAATTGGCAAGTATGCGTGCATCTTGAAATGTAATTGCAACTTCGTTTTAAACTGCGGATTCATCGTGTGTTTAATCTGATGGCTGATTGTTCAAGGTTGTTTTAGAAGAAGGAAATGTATAATCTCGTTCAGAATTGCTTATTGGGTGTAGTGGTCTAACAGACAGGCAAGTACGTGTACATCTTTAAATGTATCTAAATTCATTTTAAACTGTGTGATCCATTGTATGTTTAATTGTTCAAGATTGTTTTAGAAAAAGAAAATGCATAATCTCGTTGAGCGTTGTTTGTTGAGTGTCGATATCGAAATGAAGAATCAAAAAATCATTTTCGTCATATTTTGCTACTTTCGAAAAGAGAAAGAACTCTGTGCAAATTCGTAAAACATCATCTAATTTGTATGGTGAAGAAACCTTCGAATTACGACAGCGTTGGAATTGGTTTGTTAAATTTCACTGCTGATGAGGACGTCGAATCGTTCTCGAACTTTCTTCAACGCGGAATCATGAAGTTGCTTGAAAGATGGCAAGAGGAACAAAGTGGTCGATGTATGAATAAAGTTTTTGTTTCTCCCGAGAAAACACGCAGTTACTTTCAAACCAATTTAATTGTCTCGTTTGTTTAAAAAGTTCTTTTCAAATAATCTTTTCACGCTTGAGACTGAAGAGATCTCCAAGTTGCAACTCGTCAGTTTGCCAAATTATTTATTCGTCGTAGATCGTTTACCGCTGGGAACGAGCAGAGAAGCTTCGCGATTTTATATTTTTGCAGCGAAGGAAGAACGATGCCCGTTCCGCGGTAGATAGAACACGTATCACGGTACCTTTAAGTAAAATATTTGCAAGCCGTCGACCTGGAAACTCTGTTTTGCACTGCACAATGGAACACGTCAACAGCGCGGAGCTAAAGTCAGGATTTATGGCGTTTGACGACAATAGATCTCGAGGAGCCCGAACGCGACTCGGTTGATCGGTAAGGCTGAATTCAGGTTACAAGGTCGTGCGAGATCTTTACGCATTGGTTCGGTCGACATATATCTTCATTCGTTTCGAGCGTATCCAGCCGGTTATCCTTTCTCCTATCGTTTCGAGACAATCGTTGGTACTATTCGCAACCTGTTCCCTCCACCACCAGCGAGCTCCTACGACCTTTCCTTTCGTAGAATTGTAAGCGGCAGTCAGTTGAACTCAATTAAACTACCAGGAAGAAGATCTCTGCTGATTGTCGCAATAGCTTCATCATAGAATGGTAGCCTTGCAAACGCGAAAGATGATGCGGCTGGCGCTTTTGGTCTACGAGTTGAGAGGGTTTTCTGGTAATCCGGCTTGAGAAAATCGACTTTTTTGGAGATTTTTTTCCAAGGATACCATGATAAATTTTGGTACGCAGTTTTCGCACACAGATTTATTCATACTTAAAGAGTATTTACAATTTTTTTTTTTAACGAAATTAATGAAAGTTGTGGAAATTATATAGCCGTAGGTAAAACATGTTTTTAAAAACGGGTTCGAATAGCTGACGTGATTCCGGTCCACCTGATTATTTGAAACTAAAAAATCAAAGTGCATATTAATTAGTATATAAATATGGCTATCGCATGAACCACGGAAACAGCAAAATTTTGAAAATTAAAAAAATGGCAACATTTTGAAGTTAAAATGTCAATTTTTCTTGTGCTTTTCGTCTTTTGGGTGGTAAAAAAAAAAATAAAAAATAAAAAAAAACATCAGATTTTGAAATCCGCGGTTCATGCGATAAACATATATCCAGTGAAGATCTCCTCCAAATTTCAAGTCAATCGATCAACTAAAATGTGAGATATCCCGTCAGCCAGTTTAAAAAATATGGATTTGAGAAAAACACATTTGAAGTTTCTGTTATCCGTTGTACAAAAATATTCATACTTACAATCAATCGAGCAGTACAAAAAATAAAATATTATAAAATAATAATAATATAAAAGTATAATGTAAAATAATAGTAAAAGTAAAGTAAAATAATTATTATGAAATAATATTAAAAATAAAATATTTTTTAAGAAAAACACATTTGAAGTTTTTGTACAAAAATATTCATACTTACGTTGCGAGCAGTATACCGTTTCCTTTAAACATCTATAACTTTGCTAATTTCGCGAATTCAAACAAATCCTTTCACATAGACATTTTCGAAAGCACATACTTTGAGAAAATGTAAAAAAAGAAAAAAATTGATTTTCTTAAGCCGGATTACCAGAATACCCCTTTAACTAACCTCCCAAAATCTCGTATCATCGATTGCCGAATCCAAAACGAGACAAACGAATGTACTTGCATCTAAATAACAAGCACACTTCTCATATCTTCTCCCGTAGAAAAATGTCACGCAACTTCTTCTTGCAACGAATGTAATCGTCCTTAATGGCGCCTGATCGATCGCCGCGGGGGTCCGCGCGAGATCGATTTTTCGGACAACTGATTCTTCCTCGAGCGATAGAGAGATGGAGGTAGAAGGGATAAGAAAGAAGGAGTAAGAAAGGCCGCAAGAAAGCGTAATAAGAAGGTCCAGCGATTAGACTTGAACCGACGCTCGAGGTTCGAGCCTGTCTCGTATAAATCTCGGCGGTGGCGCTGGGAAATTTATGGTACCCCCTTCCGACACTGGCTAAGTAATACATTTTCTTCGCGTTCGTAGACATGGCTCTCTCGATTAACAAACCCCGCGGACCACGACCACGCCCACGCCACCGATTTGCACGATATTAACAACGCCGGTATACGATTCATTTACGCCCACCGTTCGTTTATGAATGAACCGTTTAAAATCGAACGAGTGGGACGCGGGAGGTCAATGGGTGTCGGGGCCCGGTAGCCGCCATGTTTTGACGCTATCTCGGTCCCCGCTGAAATATTACCCGCTCTGATACTACGCGAATGCATTACTACTCCAAGGGTCGAGTCGAGTAGAGTCGTGTTCACAGTGAAACACCGTGGAAAATGTCAGCTAACGCGCGTGAGCTTTTCGAACGATTGCTTCATCGAGGTGAACGGAGGGACTGATCTCTCGTTTTCATGGGCCAAGTTTGTGAAAGAGAGTTGGTTGTTTTCTCGTGCGATTAGGCAGGATTGGATTCAACAGCGTTGCTGTATCACTCCATATTCACTCTTTCATCTTTTTGCGTTATAAATTAATCTTCTTGCGGATTCACCTTATTGCAGATCGTTCACTCAAAAGTGAAGTAATACACTTTATTATTTCCATCGCCATACTCTCCGATGACGACAATGAACCCATCCATTGAAGAAGTTCTTTCAAAAATTAAATTCTCACGCAAGAATTATTTCAGCCGATCCTTCAAACAATGAACGGAAGAACTGCTGAAAATAGATGAATCTAAGTATTAAGGATATTCATGAGCAATGTCGTTTTTTAATACCGTGCAAAATTTTATTTTATTTAAGAGTTAATATCAATACTAATATAATTCAACATTAAATGTTGATACGTTAAATTAGAATATAGATTATTTTATAACAAGTTAAATTATTGTTATTAGATGGAAATGTCAATACACGTATATAAATACTTTCTAGTGTTTTATAGTAGGTGTTTTATGTTTGTCGTTTTATGTTTCATTTTTTCATACGTGCAATAAAATTTTTATCTCGGAACTTCACGTCGAAGATTATTTCACGAAGTTGAAACAAATTTGTCTTGCAATTGATCTGCGAAAAGGTTAATTTAGAATGGAAGACCTTTGGCTAGGAACTGAAATGAACTCTGGCGAGAAGAATGCGAATTTGATGGACGCGATGCAAGCTTAAACAGAAAAACGCCGGTGTCATATAAACAAACAAGCTCGTATAACACAGCTGCATGTGTCGGTGAGTGGCGGAAGAAAACTACCCTCTTTGCGTTTCCGTTGTCCTGCGAGTCTTCTTTTCAGCTCTCAACGGTACCAGTACTTGAGGGTGCCATAACGTCAAACCTTCCTTACAAAACTAAGACGATCGTGAATGACTTCAACCTCGTGGAAGAATTAGCATTTTAACGAGATCACCTCCGGTGAGAAATTAATTACTTCTTACGAGAGGAAAAAGGGTAACAACGACGAGAGTTATTGATGAACGTTAGATGACAGAGAATAGAGGAAACGGTACTTTGCAGTGTGTGCAGTCGGCTGGTAGTAGCTGAAGCTCGTGCTTTAAATGCAACTGTGCCTGGCGCGTTCAGACAGGCGATCTACGCCAAGTGATTGATTGTTAACTTGGAACTTGGGGAAACTGATGTTTCACAATAGAAATCTTTTAGAAAGCGAGTTGTACGGCGAGATCCTGGTCGAGAGAATCATCGCGGGAATCCAATGCTAACATTAATGAGGTAATTTACAGTGGATAGTTAATAGTTGAGCGAAACGGTCCAACGGAAACGCGCACAGGCACTGGTAATATCGTCAAAGGATACGGCGGATAGTCACGTTCGGTTTCTGAAAGAGTTATTTAAAATGGAATTCACGTTTTCCATTTACGTAATCTCTCGCTGACAATGAGTCGAAGGAGAAATTTCTCTTGCATTGACAGTTTTTCTGTTGCGCAAGAGAAAAATCCTATCGCCTGTTCTCGAAGTCTCTTGTTTCTCTGACGGATCAATCGGATCTTGGTTACATAATTAATTTTCTACGCCCCGTTTGTCGCAGTAAATTCTCATCCGTCTCGATCATGTACAATTCAAACGAAACGTCTAATCTTTTTTCGCTTCTGTGCCAATGAACATTTCCCACGTTAAAGGAAGAAAGCAAATGAAGGAAAAAAAAAAATAGAAAATAGAGGATCGTTTGATAATCAAGTCAATCCCGTTCGAAAGTTCACGTATCAATTACTCTTTTCGAGGCTTTGAAAAAAAAAAAAAAAGAACTCGTACTATAAAATCATTCCGGGGGAAAGAAGCCTTGGCTCGTAGGAACTCCTCGAGACGTGAAAGGACATCGCAATCGATAATATTCGGCTGACTGGGGGAAATAAGAAGAAACCGGGCCCGATAGGGACGATATCTTAGTTTCCACGTCGTTTGACGTTCGCCGGCGAGATATAAAGGTGAAGGCGGACACTGCTCGAGGAGAACAAAAATCCCACATCCCAGATGGAACCGTGAAGTTATGTGCGAAGATATGGCATAGAGAACGATAGACTCTTTTCTTCTGCGCGGGACGGCCCGTTTCGGTATAAATTAAAAGTTTCTTCCAGGCGTCGCGGAAGGATCGTTAATCCATCGTGTCACTAGCCGGTGCATAACTTCGCTCGGCCAACTGTGGTCCGCGTACTTTGCAAGGATCTCCCCCATCGTTGCCAAGTCTCTTCCCTCTGTTTCTGTCGAGAGAAAAGAAACTCCGTCGTTTGAGTTTTCTGCCGACGAGCACGTCGACAAGCCACCACGCGGCTACAAGCGCGAATGATTTCGGACACGAGCGCGAGACGAGGCGACAGCGATACAGCGTGTACAGCGAGGAAACTCGACACGTGTAAGTCGCGGATTACTAGGCCAGGCGATATGTTCTTGCTCACGAGACACGTGACAAACGTCATCGAATTCGCGAGAATCGATCGCCGAAACGTCGCGTTCCTGTAACGGGGTACAAACGACTTCGATTATTCAAAGAAACTGTTCATTTAACTGAATTGAATTTAACTCAGGATGGGAATGAAAATAGGGATTGATTTAACCGAAACTCTGCTCGCTCCGGTCGAGGTTTATATTTGACCTGACCACAGGATTTTAGAACAGCCAATTTCACCAGCTCCGGATAAAAATCCAGTTGAGATTCAATTTCATAAAATCGAGCGAAATTTTTTATTTTTGTATCGCGCGCGCGCACGTGTGTCAAAGGTCGCTTATATTAAATTTCGCGTGTGTGTGTGCGTGTGAGAGAGTGTCCGTGTCAGATCTGTCCGATCCTTTGATACGCGAGCCAGGTTATACGAATCCGTTTGCTTTCGTCAACATCTCCCGGGTTAATAATCATTTACATCCGCTCTTGCGTGTTTGACAGAGTTGAGATCTCTGAGATTAGGACTGAATATACATACGAGTTCCTAGACTTTGTGCGATCTATGTATATCGAATCCTATGACCCTGGCGAATATCAGTATCGGATTTAACGGCAGTGAGGCAGACCCGTATCAATTTCTACGGATCCCGAATTATCAGTATTGGATGACGTGTGCTAGCTGTACTATATCCGCCGCTTCCTATAGTTTGCATCGCGCGTTCGACAGCTCACGCAATCGTCCACGTCAAATTCTAGGTCGAACGTTGTGTCTTCAGTTAGGATATCTAAATTGAATCTACTTCCAGCCGAATATTACGCTCGAATCGATATCGACGAAGATCGCTTTCGCTCTGCCCTCTCACCTTTCTGCCGCGATGTATACGTTGGTTTTAACACGCTCGAACACGCGCCTCTACAATCGTGAAATGTCGATTTGCATCATTGGCGTATATAACGCGTAATTTTCCTGGCCAGTATCACCAGAGCGTACGTATACGCTCAATTTTCGTGATCGTTGACACCAGAACATTTCTATACAATTTGATGGAACTAAGAAGCGAGCTAGCGAGTTAACGAATAGTGATACATACTATTTTCAATGCTATTCAGAAAGACAGAGCATTTCGTGTCTTCGAAATAAACATGTATTTTTATTTTAACCCCTTGCACTATGATTTATATGAATAATAGAGATGTAAGGTATATGCTAAAAACGAGAAACGAAGTTGAGCAGTATCTTGTTGCATTACACATTCCATAGTGTTTTGAGGTATACCATTCTGTAAAAAATTATTAACTTAACGTTAAGCGCGACGTCAGTCCCCGGGGATTGACAGTGAACTTTTCGTTTGGTCGGCGTCTGTCCGTGAGATCAGCAGAATCAAGGTTAAAAAATAATTTTTTTTTTTTTTTTTTGTAATTTTAATGAAGTTTATTGAAACATTCTAAACAAAAATAAGGTTTGGCTTTACACATGTTACAAAAAGTAATATTTCGTGTCTTTATAGAACTGATTGTCCTTTGAAGGTAGCCTTCTAATATGTACTTCTATAATTTGCATTGACTGCGCCATTCCCAAACGAAAAGTGAAACAATGTCATATATATCACAGTGACATCTAGTCTGTTTATTCCTATAATTCAATACTCGTGTGATCGAGTGATCGCCGCCAGAACTACTATTATACAGTACACAGTTTGGTCACGCGTATCAGTGAACCAGTCGCCAGTGCAAAAGGTTAAATATAACAAAAGAAACATTGGTGATCAAGGGTATCATTGTTCGTTCTTCCTTATGATGCAAACGTGTGTTAAACGTAATTTATTTTAATTTTCTAACTGATGACGAACACCAGAAGAATCCGCAGACCGTGTCACTTCGATTTCTAACATGAAACCTACACTCATTTCGATTCCCTCCTGGAAATCTCTTCTCCGAGAGTCATAAACTTATCCAACCATCCCTCCTGTTCTTACGCAATCTGTTAATGCAACTGTTTCGTATTCAACTCGAGCCGTAAAAAAAAACAAAGGTCTTCTTCGTCTTCTCTGGCGAGGCGAGCGGAAGTAAGAAAGAAAGAAAGATAGGGAGAACGAATCCACGCCTATCCGCGAAATAACCAGCTACCGATGAAATCGTCTGATATTATCTCGGTGAAAGCACGGGGCAACGTGATTCTCCACGGATGCTTGAACACTGGCATAATCGAGGCTCCGCAGATGCGTATTGCACGCAATCGATCCGTAGCTAAAACATTTATCCAAGCCTCGTTTTCGTCTCGGTGTCTCGACTCCCCGCGGATCCGTTGACCGCCTTTCCACGTAGGGGGAGATTCTTCGATCCACTCGTGATTAAGCCTTCGTCTCGTCTCCGGTAAAGTAGATCGTAATAATTCGAGGCAACCTGCGTGGCATATCATTGACTCGAGCTACTCTTTTCTTTTCCTTTCTTTTCTTTTCTTTTCTTCTTCGAGAAAATATTAAAAGCTCCTTTTAGTAACGGTGAAAAATACGTCTTGGGAGAAGCAGATTAAAAGCGTTTAAAAGATTACTCGTTTGTTGATCACCGGTCACAAATTTGCGAATGTTCTTCCGATCTCGAAAATTTTCTTGTTGTGTCATGTTGATGGGAGTAGTATCGTTGAATTTCATTTCGACGAGCTAGTTTGGTAGAATCGCCGGAGATTAGGAGGTCTCTGAATTATAAAGTATCGACTGATCGGAAGGTTCGCGTAGTGAACCTCGTCAAAGATCCTTCAACAAATAACAAGTCGATAAAAGTCAAGATTTGCGGACAGAGAATTATCTAAGTGTTACGACCGAAAGAGTCGTAAGTTCCTGGAGTGAAGATGCAAATTTGAAGATCAAATGCTGATTGACACTTTTTTAATTTTTCGGGTCACATTATACAAGCCTCTGTTGCAGTTTTCGAGAAATTTTGTAACTTTTTGCGACACTTACGTGCAACTTGCATACTTTCGAATCTCAAGTCTCTCGCAAATGCACGAACGTCCATGAAGAAATTCGTCCTTCGTCACCCGCGAAGCACGTTTCACACGATTTTAACAAACGTCCCTTTGTTCTTCCATTTACGCGACGTACGAAGCAGCAGCTTCTTCCGAATTCTTTTTGCCCGGCAAACCTCGTTCAATTTACCGGTATATGTATGTATGTACACGTCTCGAAAACTGTTTACCCTCCGGCGTTCGAGGAACTGTTCGTCCAAGAAGAGTCGTCGCCGGAAGATGCGTTCGCGGAGATACGGGCAGAAGCGAGAAACAAACGAAATTGGTGTAAAAGCTGAAGGGAATAACATGCACGGTGGAAGAAAAAAGGAAGAAAAGAGAGAGAGAGAGAGAGAGAAAAAGAGGGGCAAGTCTCGGCTAATTAGCAATTCTTTAGGCGAGCAAAGCGAGAGCGAGAGAAAGAGGCCAACCAGCAGCCCCTTTCAGCCACGTTTCGTTTGCTTACGATACACAAGCAGATGTAATTAATCTCTCTTTCACCCTTGACGCTATCCAACCTTTAGAGAAAGGGCTTCGCGAGCTTTTCCTCGCGTCTGAACGACGACGAAACCTCTGCTGCGCGCAGGCTTCCTAGCGCGGAATATGAATATGTGAAAGCGAGCGTTCCGTATTTTTTCTTTTTTTTTTTTCGTGTCTCGTCAAATCTCGAAGTGTCTGTCTTCTCGTTGACCAGCCATTTGCCCGCTAATTTTGTGTATTTTGTTTTTTCAACCCTCTCGCTATGACGGACTATAGTGCTGCTACTTACATACGAGTAACGAACGGCATCCACTATTTCGCAGATATTTCTCTGGTGTCGTTTCATATTTGGTGCTTGGTTTCATTGTTTCTCACTGGTGAAGCATTTGAATAACTTTTATAGGAGTTACACGTAACCAAACGCCTGACGACTATCCGCGCGCAATATACAGGGTGGAAAAAAAGATTTGTGATCCATGACTATCATAGATGAATTTCACACCATTAATCTGATGGAGATACATGTAAATAACTTGTTGCAAAATTGACTTTGATCTTGAATTTTAAAAATGGCAAAAAAATTTCTTCATCGTTTAACGCGTGCGTCCTAACAGCGACTTTATAGTTGGATGCCTATGGATGTCTGTATTACGCAATGTTTATATTTCGAACAATGTTAACAATTAAGTTTTATCAGTTGATTATTTAGACTCATATTGATGCTACAACTGTGATAAATCAAACGTTAGTGAAACCTAATCTAGAATCATAAAGTCGCTGTTAGCACGCACGCAATTTTATATGATTAAGAAACTTTTTTGCCGTTTTTCAAGAGAACTATTATAATTCCTTGGAAAAGTTTTACCTTCGTTATGAGCAGAATATGGCGGCAGAATTTTTACACGTATTTCCATCAAATCGAAGGTGTAGAATTTCATCTACGATAGCCACGGGCAAATTTTTCTTACCACTCTGTACACACTTTTGGCGCGACGACTCGTTCAGCGGTAGCGTCTCTGCCGCGAGCACGCTTCTAGCAAAAGCGGCATGATTTATTTGTTTAGCACGACGTGCGATTCTGTCGAGTTTCAGAGGCTGGATTAGTTTTTCAAATGATGATTTTTCTACAGATCGTCGAACCGTAGAGAGTAATGACTAAAGAGAAAGGACGAAGAGCAAGGAACGTGAGATAATAAAGACAGCGACAAACGATAAGCAAATTCCGTATCGAATCGTGATCGACGGCGATTCACGATCGATTGACTCGCACAATCGTTAGCAGAAACGCCTGCTTCTCGATGGATGTTTGTTAAAGTTGGCGTCGAATTCCACGCTCTCGCGGTATAGAGACAGTTGGACGTGTCGTGAAAGGCTTTATTCAACCGTGGCTTTTCGAGATAAACGGCTCGCCGCTCTTCCTTCTCGCCTCGACGTAACAAGGAGTTGACCTGGCAGTCTTAAAAGGAACTCGCGCGTCAGTGGAGAGAGTACAATGTCGAGCAATACTCGCACAAGGTTCCGCGTCGCGTGTACTATGTATTTTGCTACGCGCTGATCACGGGCTGTGTTGCTCTGCTGTATTTCCAACAACGACGCGAGGATGCCGAGATGTTGTCGGAGATCGAACCCGGCGTTCTTCGAAAGAATAAATGCGGAAGGAATGTCTCTTTGATTGGTTAGACGATGCTTCGTCGTCTCGTAATTTTATCTTCACGAGCAACAGCGACCGAAAGTTATCAAATTTGTTTTCTCAACAATATTCGAGGATGCTCCTCTGTCGCATTATCTTTACACTATGTTCATTCATTTCTGCGTACTTCCGATTATAATCAGTTCACAAACAAAACGAAACGAAACGAAACGGGAGTACAATCGTCGAATGAACACAACAGCCGCTAACGAATTGCGTTCTTTGCAAATAAACAAACATTTTCCGAGAGGAAAATCAACGACAAAGAGGCAAAATTTGCTGTCGCGAATTTTTCGCAATGCCGTTAATAACAAGCCGCCGTTATCGGTGATAGTTTCGTTCTTTTATCTCGAATATAAAAAAATTGTAGCACGCGCGTATCGGCGGAGAGAGAGAGAGAGAGAGAGAGAGAGAGAGAGACAATTTCGAGTCGTCGCTTAATGCTCGTGTGACGATTGTTTGGCTGTTTCATTGTCGTTTGGCGAGAGTTTGCGAAAGGGAGACGGGAATGCCGCGTGAAACTGCGTTCGTTAGCCCGTCGATGAAGCCTTAATAGCGAACGCGGCGTGAAACTGCCACCGCCCTGTCGGTCCGTTGCTCTCGACTATCGATACCCCGGCTAACAGATTTTCCTGTAATGGGAAATTCCGATAAGCGACGCATCGATAATCGTGATATCGTGGACGAAAAAACAAAACAAAAAAGAAAAAAAAAAAAAAAAAAAAAAGAAAAAAAAAAAAAAAAAAAAAAAGCTGCTGCCCGCGGGTTATGCCAGGCGAGGCGCGCGAACGAAAGAAAATAGAGGCCGAAACAAAAAACCAGACGCAACAAAAATAGGCGCGCTGTGTTTCTGTTGTATTTTAACTCTGTCGCGTGGTTCGTGTACATTTCGCGAAACGTTGAGCGTGTAATAAAAACCTCCTTTTTCGCGCATCGCGTGTACCGCGGAGTTGAACGCGAGTTTTCAACGCGTTGCCGGCGTAAAAATTTTATTACGCTTTACGAGCGTGGCGAATGTAGCGAAATTTTTTGACACACGCTCTCTCTCGTCTGCTTCTCTTTCGAATTCTACATTTTTTATCGTGCACGTTTGCCTTGACGGCGCACCAACCGTCGCGTTACGTTCGATCTACGTGAACGAGATTTCATTCGCACGATGATTTCATTTTTTGCCGTTGGTCTCTCTAGTCGCTTGGTTGAAACAGACAGAAAGAAACACTTGGCCTCTGAAAAGACAAACTAATTGACTCGGTCTCTCGTCAGTTTCGATATAAATTGAAACGATAGCGACATCGTCGTATTTCTCTGCTGACAATTTATTGAGAAGTCGTCGAGATTCGCGTGACTTTCGAAGATCGCACGTAAGAATCTACTCTTTACAAAGACGGTATTCCCCAAAGTGCAAATCGCACCGCAACACTCGATCGGGTTAAACGTTAAATAGCGCAGATCCGAGTTGGATCTTTTTCAATTTACATACGGATGGTGGAAACGAAGCGGACCCCCGGCTCCCACCTTCGAGCATCACGCGAGTCGCAACGAAATCTCGCAATAAATTTGATTTGTCAGTCGATCGTTAATCCACGATGGGGGATGGGGGAATACTTGACACCGTTCTGTGCAAGGATCGCCACTCGTGTTTCTGCGCGCGCGTGTGTACGCGTGTCCATGTGCCCACATCGTCCCATATCCTGCGAGCCGAGGTGAAGTATCGCGGTCTCCGATCGTAGCTCGCTGCTCTTAATCGGATGATCTTTCAGGTCTGTGCTCGCGTTACAAGCTGCACGCAACGTACACCCGGGTATTCGTCTCTGAAACGTAAGATTAACCTGCGCGTTGCATTGGTTAACGCGACGTTCCGCCCGTAAAAATCCCGTGTTTTCCACATAGTTGGCGACTGGGCGACTCGTGTTACCACGTCGCACATGTAGTCGGGCGAGAAGGCTTCGGGGTAATCAAAAAACACGAGAGAAAAACGTTTTCCTCGTAGTGGAGAAAAGCAGCTCTCTCGGAATCCAAGAAAGTTTCGATTTTAAGAATTCGAAGCTTCGTGATTCGAAACTCTTGAAACTCAGATAAAAAACGATATAAAATCAGCATAATAATGTACAATCGTTTGATTCACGCATGTCTCGAATGTTCGATGTGAAAATCTATGGAAATTATAAAAAAAAAAAATATCTCCATCGATGGTGTATACTTTGAAAGATTTTTCAAGTACATATTTATAGTAGACGAAAGAAAAGAAGTAGATCAGATCCAGAGAATTTGGATTTGATTTTTTTCTCTTTTGTGTCATATTTTTGTTCAACGATGGCCAATAAAAATTTACATAAAAGTAAATTTACAACTCCAGTTCTTGAAACGAGAAATTCCTCTTGTAAAGTAAAATTAGCATTTCGAGAGTTGTATCTTGTAAAGTTTCGGATTCAAGTCCTAAAAACAATTAGTTTTAAATCCCTAGAGAAAAGATATTTTTCACTTTTCGATCTCTCTGCAGTTTCTACGACGTGTCTCATAGCACTGTTCGACGCTTGTTCTACTTGAAATCGCGCGATTGTTTCTTTCGATCAGCATGCATTTATTTACGTATTCCGCTGTTCAACAATGCAAAACTTTCTCTAGACAAGAACAAGTAAAATCCTTTCTCGCTTCATTTTCGAACGATAAGTTCGCCTCGGAATCAGTGACCTATTACACCAAATTTCTCAAGTTCTACATTCTGTTATTAGAAATTCTACACCTCCTTTCCACGTGGAATTTCCCAACTGAGCAGTTCGCATTCCACCGATCCTCCCTCTTCTCCCTCTTCTGCATCCTCCTGGAATCGATTCTCGATCCATCCGGCAACCGCTGACAGAACTGAATATCTTTCCATTTCCGATATCCACGCTCAACCTAACTTCACCAATTTTCAGCTCCTCTAACAAATCGGAATATCTTACATCGAACAGTAACTCGAACGAATTTATCATTGTTCGAACGTCTCTCGATCAAAATTTCAACCTTGTAAAAATTTTACCTTGTCATCGAACGATTTTCTCGATTCAGAGTATGAAATCCGTTCGATTCGAACGGTAAAGAAAGACACGACTCTGAATCGAACTACCAAATCTCTTTAAGACGTTGATCGTCGAGCGCAAATCGAGCAGGTTTTTAAAACCATGAATCCTTAGGTACTCTATTGTTTTTATGCCTTTTTTAAAATGTTTTATTCTTCTTTTTTATGTCTTTGTTTTTTATTCGTTTTGTTAAGACATATACATGCTTCTCAAATTAAAAGTTTTTATGAATTTTTTGTATCTCTCAAATCAGAGATACAAAGTGGGTTCTTGCCCCTACTTTTCTGATTGCTGGCCCTACCCCACTGCATCGATCTCTCCACTACATTGAAATTTTCTCGTCGTACACGACCCCCACTCTTCCACTGATATAGTGGAGGGGATAGCCACCGGCCGCCAGTTAGCCAGACTAGAAACTTGAGAATTAATTTCAGAGAATTTGCAACGAGACCCTTAAATACCATAATGTTTTTTCAATATATCATAAATAACAATATTACAATATTAGGTATTTTTATGCAAATAATGTAGCTATGATTACTTTAAAATAATTCAAAAATTCACCATATTATTATTATTATTATCATTATTATTATATAGAATTTAATTTGCTTAATTTAAAAATGATTTACTATTAAAAACTCATTTTTCTACTAAATATCATCAATTAAACACTTCTTCCATTATCTACTAAATATTTCTCGCTTTAAGATTGGAACTCGACGATCATTCAGATATAGGTGATACGGCGATCAACGTGTTAGGAGATGGCTTTGATGTTTGCAACGGGTGGTCGGACCACGGAGATCCGTTCGTATCCGGTCGCAATAAGAAATTCCTCAATTACAGGAAGTCAGGATACGTATCTGGAAAGGAAACCGGTTGCTTTGTGAACGAAGGAACGAGCGGGGTCCGGCTAACGAAACGAAATGAAAGTATCGCAATTTAATGGAAATCGACGAAACAGAGGCGTACACTTCGTATTAAAACTCTATGAATAATTCAAAAACCATCAAGGCAAGGGCATGAGTATCCTTTTTGCATCTAAACGGTAGCCGTGTCTTGAACGGATTCGAGATGACGAACGAGATTGCATTTTTTTCAATGATAAGACGCGCGATGTTTACGATGGTCAGACATCAATTGTGATCGGTTAACGTTCATCTGGCTGCTCGCTTGTAATTCGTCTAAAGTCACTCGAATATAGAACGAAAAATTCAGCGTAAAAGAAATAAGAGAAATTTTCAAGAAAAAAAAAAAAGGCCGATCGAGAGATTACGAAAGCGTATCAAGAATAAAGGGTGTTTCGTAATTTGTGAGACCCACTTCGGGAGCTGATTGTACGCCTAAAAATAATGAAAAAAAGTCATATAAATATATATGTCCTATCTGTCTTCGTTTATGAGATATAATGAATTTTCTGTTTTAATTACTTTTACAAAAGATGCTCGAAATGA
>NW_025110205.1:151254-254207 GCF_011392965.1 Frieseomelitta varia | reverse complement strand
TGATGTCTTGAATGCACAATAACGTGTGGGTTTTCTTCATCCCAATTATGATTATTATGAAAATTGAATATACCATCCCTGGTAAAAGTAACTTACTAGAATTTTCTCTGTTTATAAAATTCATTATATCTTATAAACGAAGACAGATAGGACATATATTTATATGACTTTTTTTCGTTATTTTTTGACGTACAATCAGCTCCCGAAGTAGGTCCCACAAGTTACGAAACATCCTGTATATCAAGAGAATCGAGCTAGCCGGATCACGTTGTTGAGCGTTACTCTGGCTGCCCTGAACGCGCGATATATCATGCGTGTAATTATAAGTGGAACCGCGTTGTTCGACGGCTGGGGGAACCAGTTTTTTCAATGTGCGCTTTGCATTTTAGATTACACACACCAGAATCCGGCCGATTTTTTTCGAAAAATCGACCCCGTGCTCGCATCGTATCCACTGCCTTTTTGCATACTTGTCGTCGAGTTACGCCTAACGCCAATTGATATCGCTCGCCGATAACGCTAGATATAAACAGATAATAAATCAACATCAGGACGGAGAGTAGTTCCGATTGGAGTATTTCTTTCTTTTCTTTTTCTTCTGAGATCGTGGTTCGAGAGTCGCTTCCAGCCATCTTTTTCAACGACAATAAATTACCGGTAGGCAATAATTCTATCAATGTAGGCTTGATTAATAAATCTTGTTCTGATCGAGCTACCTGGTCAGTTTTAATTAACACTTTCATTAATCGCTGGTCTCGCCGCTAAATCTTTTGGATTTTTTTTTTTTTTTTACTTATAACAGAATGTTCTATTCGATTCGTTATATAACTTTGCTCGGTCACATGTTTTTATCGATAGTTTTTTTTTTTTTTTGTTGACTGTAACGTACAACGTAATTCCAATGCATAATAGCATAATAATAATGATGAATGACAATGAAAAATTGTCGATGATTGTAACTTTGTAAAAATGATCATATTGTGGTCTCACTTTAAAGCATTAAATTAAAGTTTCAACAGGCTTTTTTCGTGAATGTTTGAAAAAAAAATATAAAAAGTTTGTTTTTACAACTAGATTCGTCATTATCTTGAAAATTGAAATTGTGTCTTTGCAGTCCTTAAAACTCGTAATATAATTTTCTTTTCACCATTTTATTGAACTTTTAATATTAGGGTTAATTGTTAGGATTTCTTGAAGTTTTGTTATTTAACTGATATCCGACGCTTAATAAAATGATGAAAAAAAAAAAAAACCGTAGAGCGAGTTTGAAGAGGAGACTTTAATTTTCAAAATAATTGCAAATATAAATTACGAATAAAATTTTTTAATATTTTCACCTACGTTTGAATTTATTTTAATTTTTCTAATCCATCACATGATGTAAAGTCATTGTCGAAATTTGCCTAAGATCTTATCTATGTGAAATTTTTTTTAGACGAAATTTTTATTAATTTGAATTTTTCATTTCAGTGAAAAATATAAAACAAAGTAAAATAACTGTCGCAGTTGTGCTCTCCGTTGTATATTTTGATTCACGAGTTCCCATCCGTGCGAATATTTAGCGTATCGTCGCAATATACTTGGAGATAAAAATTTGAATGACACTAAAAGCAGCAGCACTGAACGTACACGCACTTTCGGCCCAATCGTTCCATCAAACGCCGCCCATAATTTACGGAGATTCATTTAACCGCGCTCTGAGAGTTGCACCGAAAACAAAATCGCACCGATACACGGGCCAGTAATCGATTATGTTGCAGCGTTGGCCTCCCCTCGAAAAGAAACGATTTAAGTGGCACGTCTCCGCGATAAATCATCCCGCGCGCATATACACGATCTGGTTCAGAGCGAATCCTGCCCGTTTATCAGTCGGTCGATCGGACCTTGAAAAAAAAAAAAGAAAATATTTCGTACGAGACAAATTGTGCCTCCCTTTCTCGAAAGTCCCCTGGCCATTTTAAGGGAACGGTTACGCAACCGGATCTCTGTTTTTCAGAGAGAAGGACACGTACCGAGAATCGCGATTCCTTATATTCAATCTTCAAAGGTCGCGTAAGTTTCGCTACGTTTGATCGTCACGGTGATCTGGCACGCGTGAAAATCGCAAAAGCCTCGTACGTTGAACGTACAAAATATTTCGTACAGTTTTAGCGAGCTAGCTTCATTATTCGAAATAAATTAATCTTGACCGGGAGATAGATCGTCCCTGTTTTGTTAATTAATTAAACTTTAATCTATGTACAATCCTGTCACGTTAGATAGTCAACTGTTGTTTTATATATAAAATTAATTGTAAGTTTGGCAGTAGTGATACAATAGCCAGAATTTGTCACGCAAATGCTAACAAATGTTAAATTAGATAGATTTCTATAGGAATTCTCAACGTCGCTGCAGGACTTTTTCATTGCTTCTCTGAACATCTTTTAATACCTTACTTATATATTAATCACCACTCTGGAATTTTGATATAAATTTCTCACTTTTAATTAATTTAAATGAATTTTATATAAAATATTAATTTAATTACTAATTTAGCTATAATTATATTCATATTATAAATATTAATGAAATTATTATTTATAATATTATTAAAATTATTAAATTATTAACAAATTTATTATTACTTCTATATATATTACTATTATTTCTATTATTATTAAAACTATTATTTAAATAATTATTTCTATCACTATTTAAACTATGATTTAATTAACAATTAGTATTAGTTAATCAGTGTATCATATTGTTTTCATTGGACAGATTAAAGTTATTACTCGTTACGATTGCTATCGGTATCAGCACTGTGTTACAGTTGTGCTAGCGTTATTTTTATTTTTATTCTCTGTTCTTGTTCAATTCGATTGTAATAATTACAATGCTTATAATAATCGACAGCCGCGAGGAGTGCTGTTGAAAGGTTTGAAAAAAATTTCGCGAGGATGACGGGAAATTGGATGGAAAGAAGAGAGAAACGGGAAGGAGGATGGCAGTTGCGAAGGGTCGCAGACTGAATTACGTGGCACTTAAAAAGCCAGCTTCGCGAACACGAGACCTGCATAGCGGAATGACGCGGCCACGTACGGAAACTGCGAGCTCGGGATCGACCGCGCGCTCCACGCCGATAGGCCTATCAGAAACTTATGCTCATGGACACGTGGACAAGAATACGCGCTTTTAGTCTTTGCATTTACGTTATCGGGCGGCGCAGCGAGCTTGTTGTATCCCTTTCTTCTTCTTCTTCTTCTTTTTGCTTTTTCTTTTTTCTTTCTTTGTTCGTCGGTCGAGAAATGGAACGATTTCGGGCCAAGTGACGAAGTGAAACCAGGCCGCGAGTTTTTCGGCGCCTGGTTTATAGCGGCCGACGCGCTCTCCTTGCGTTTTTACAGTGCGATTGTTTTTACTAGATGCCGCGCCTCGTCCCATCGTTCCGAGGGATTGTATATTATTTTAATGGCCCCGCGTTTTTTGGCCCGGGGTATTAGCGGCGCGGCCGGAATGAAACGCGAAACGAGAAAATAAGCGTCTATAAGAAGCGGAATGAAGTCGCCGGTTTTAATAAAACTCCGAGTCCCCGAGCGAGTGATTTCGCGGATTGCGTTATTTACTCGACGCGATTCAATTTATGGTTCCTCCGGCTGGCTTGCATTTACGTCGCGGTGCGTACGCGCGGATTTCGAAGAGCCTCGAAACTAGAAAATTCCGCGGTCAACGAGACGATCCTTTGCCGGCCAGCGACAACGGAAATCAATTTATTGAAACGTAAACGAGACCAGAGTTAACTTTCTCCCGACACGTCATTCCCCGTGGTAACTTCATAATTCTCCCGCTCGAAATCCTACCAGACACGGAATTACGTAACAGTCCAAAGTTTCCCCCTTTCTCTCCATCCATCTTTCGCAGTTTGCTACTTTCAGCACCAGACAAGATCTCGAACACTCGTTACGCAACATTCTTCTATTTTTCTCTTTTCTTTTTTTTACAGTAACGCACCATTACCGAGTAAAATTTACTCAAACAACCGCGACGCTTTGCGAAATGATCTTTCTATACGGTAGACGCCATTTCTCTGCGAAAAATATTCTTTTTGCGAAAAAAAAATGTGCACACTATTACACGCACTCAATTAATAGTGTGTCCACTCTCCACCGCCAGTGATGAGACCTTCATATTAGTCTCGATCTACGACTAAAATGTTATTGACAACAAAAAAAGTAGTAGGTGAATTTTAATTCAACAATTACATCTTCATAGGTTAGTCATATATTATCTGAACGTGATTATTTCACAGTTATTTCATTTAATACCCATAAAATAAAAAGTATGTGATGATAAATTGATCAGAGAAAGACACAAATGTCAGCGTTTTGATTATTTCAACATACTTTCTGAGAAATGCACGCTGACGAAAATTTTCGTCGTTTTCAATGTAGGTCGCGATTGACTTCTGCCGTATGCCGTATGTACGTATGAAAGTAGCGAAAGAAGTTAATTGAGTGCGTGATAGTATCTTAGTTGTACTTTCGAGCTGTGCAAAAAGAATATTCTTTTTCAGAAAAATGGCGTATGCGTTCTTATTAAACACACTGTACTTGTATATCTCCGATTCGTATTTCGCAAAGGCGAAGAAAAGTCGATTTCACGATAAAACGCAACAGGGATGCAACCAGCCACACAGATAGCGGTTCGACGAAAGTTTAGCGACCGAGTAGCGTTTAAAAGTGCGACCTAGTGGAGCTAGTCGCGAGAATCGAGATAACCCGGGCGAACTTCATCGTGTATCGGGTCGGGCCATTTATCAACGAAATTTGCATAAACTGATAGCGTTCCGCAACCAAGGGGTGAGAAGGAATTTTAATTAAAACGATGATGCTCTTAATTTTCGTCCGGACTAAGTGCATATACCACTCCGTCGAGTGGTGGCCGTGCGTCTGCGTAACTTCGCGTACTTCGTTAAACGTCTGCCAAAATCGACCGTCAACAAAAATCGCTAGAGCCGATTACTTAGCCAAAGAAGCAACAACAGATCATATAAACGAAGCCAACATCCAAATCCCACACCAAGACTAGCTTCAACGACCAAAGCGGAAAAAGAAGAATGGAACAGAATTTGGACTACGACAAATAGAACCAAAATACACGACGTAGCACACCATTTCTATCAAAAAAAAATACCAAACAACAATATAAGCAGAAAAGAAAGGACAGCTATGACTAGAATCCGAATCGGACACTTTAAGATTACACACGACCAACCACCTTTCTGCAACACCTGCAACCAACAAATCACCACCCAACACCTGCTACAGAATGCAGAAAATACCGAAACATAAGAAGTAAATACGGATTAAACCAAAACACCGCTCTAACCTGCCAGAAACAACAGAAAAGCGTTATCAACTACCTAAAGGAGACCCAACTATTAGACCAGTTATAAAGAGATAATTCCAGCACGTCGCTAAAGACCTCGTAGTCAATGCGACTCTAAACCCCCATATATATAAAAAAAAAAAAGAAGAAAATCGCTAGAGATGGTCTATGCAGTCACCACGTTACTAACTCTCGTTTCAAGAGTCGAATAACTTTGCGCTTGTAGTGAACTATGGTGAGATTTGAAACGAGTGCCAGAGTCACGAAATTGAACAGTCCTGTAATTTGCTTTCCATCTTATACAGGGTGAATAGATAAAAAGAGTTCACAACTTGTAGGGTAGTACTCGTTGAAACATGAAAAGAAGTTTTGATAAACATGGGTCGTAAAATTAAAACAGTTACAAAGTTACAAATGGTTGAAGAATGACGCTGGTGTATAATTTCTTCTTTTTCTCATTACAGGAGATTCTCTACGTGTCCTTCTTCCATTTCTATGAAGCTTGACATCTTCGTATCAAGGAATTACTCTTTTAAAGATTTTCGGATGTGTTCCAACTTTTTTACAATCCGATTTCAACCGAAACAAGAAAATCGTTTACAACTTTGAAACTATTACATTACGTGAATATTCTATTCACTCTGTGTAAGATAATATTATACTTGTAATCTGAATTTCAGTCGAAAATGTAGAAGGACAAAAGTGGAATGCACAACAACGTAGGAAACGGAAGAAACGTCTTGCTCGTACGTTGTTTCCTTTGAGCTTCGAGACGAATTAATCTCCGTTTCTGTTCTTCCGTAATTTCATTGCATCGAAAGTGTAACACACGAGAATAGATGAGAAACCAATAGCTGGCGGTCTCGAGCTAATTTGAATTTTCCGTCGTTATGTCAAGCTGAGTACAGGACGCGATGGTCAAAGTTCGAAAGATGGAAATTTTCAACCGATATCGGCCACAAAACGAAGACGTTTAGTCTACAGCTGCAGTGCCGCGTACACTGAATGCGAACCTCGCCGCTTTTACTCAGCTTGACGTTTACGTTGCTTCGCTTTGTAACTTCTCGTCGCGAGAATGCTATAGCATCAAGGTATATAATAGTGCCGCTTTAATTACACGCTTGACGAATTTAACAGAAAAATTGGATCGAACGGAGGAGGAGTAAAAAGGATTCTCCAAGTATTTGGATTGCCATGGAAAATTACATTTAATATAATAACAACACGACGAGAGTAGCTTGGACGTAAATAACTGAGAAAATTGCAGATCGATTCGTTAGACTCGCAGGTCTCGAATTTACGCAATGTTAAATCCAGCGTAATTTTTGAACAGCGTCTGATAAATCCAACGTAATTTAAGAGGCACTAATTCCGCGAAACGACGCCAAATTTTCCGTCGTCTTTCTTATGTTTAACTGGATCAACGTTGAATTAACAATGAAACCGGCGATAAGGAAGAGAGAGGAGATGGATGTTGAAAGTCGTCGTCTCATCCTTACGATGCCTGATGGCTAATTCGAGGAACGGGAAACTACGTTGATTTAGAGGCATCGACAATCAAGTTGAGAATACAAGCTGGTAGCAGGTGAACGCGGAACAAGGTAAATGGCACAGGAGATATACAGCGTTCTACGCGTCTGCTGCACGTTAACGTCGCGTTTACGACTTGCCCGTTGGATGGAAGTTACAATAATTAGATTCGACTCGATGCGATGAAACGATTGCAACGAAACGTTTTGAGATACATTTGCAAATTTGATAGAAACGTCAGGAAAGAAAAATAGAGGAGATGGCAAATTTGGAAAGTGATCGAATGTGCTGCCTCTATTGATTCTTAGGCTTTTTGTCTCGGAAGTTTTCCCAGAAAAGGCAGATAATTTTGGCCGTGATACTAGAAATGTTTTTAAAAAAAGACAGTGTAAAATTACCAGAAAGTCAGAAGTTTGTTCACGAATACCTAGATATTTTCAGCAGTATTTGTGGACTCAAGTTACCAGAAAGAATCGTGTATTCTTAAATCGAAACTCCTGCTCTCAGGCAGACTGAGAAGAGATGCAACCTGCGACCGCAACCAGCTTCACGGGTTCCCATCATTTTCCCGACAATTTCGTTTCCACCGATGCTCGTCGACCGACCCGCGGCATCATCCTTATCATCTAGAAAAATGGCAGGCAGACGCGTAACTGCTGACGAGCTCGCCGCCGAGGGAAACGACGTTCATCCGTGCAGTCTGCGGTCATTGGCCAACAGCTACATCGTCGACTGTTTACCGCGGTTGCTCCACTCGTTCCTCATGTATTTTTTGAGGACGACAGCCTCTTGGAATCTTCTATTCACCCAAAAGTGGCTAGATTTGCTGAGGAAACGTTCTCTCGAAGTAAATCGCAAGAGCTTACTTTTTTTGATGATCGACTGAAGTGCAACACTTGTCAAATTATATAACCAAAGAAGTAACTAGCTCTGTTGTTTCATGGTCCGACGTGTTTTGGAATTTCTCGTAACACGTTAAAATTTTTTGATTCGATTCAGAGCCAGTGCAATTTCACAAGTTTAAAAGACTTGTTTCAAGTATCTTTGAATATCTCTGCATGCACTTTGCAAATTTCTGACTTGTATCGCCTTATTGCAAATCAGTGTAGCTGTTAATAACTCGTTGGATTCACGCAGTTATAAAAGTAAAACGAAATAGTATCTGCTTGTCCGAGTATTTTAAACATAGCACGAGAAACATAAAATAACATCTAATCAGAGTCACTAATCGTCCACCGTGCATAGAAAAGTCAAGTAACATTCAGTCGGTAACTACTTGTTGGCAAATTTAAAGTTACGCAATGCGCAATCTAACAGCGGTATATCTACACGAATATCACCCATGTTTCTATCCGGGACGCGAATTGCCATTCAGAAAATTTCCCATGGAACAACCACCTTTCGTCCGCTCGTAAGAGCTACACACACACACACACACACACACATACATACACACGTTGGCAAAGCACATTCCACGATAATTCCCCAGTCGACACGCTGTTCACGCTGCCACATGCGCTTGGAAAACGGCAGTGAAAGCCGGCGTACGTAAAAGATACACGCAAATCGCGTCGAATTTCAACCCCCAAGGGGTCCATCAATCGCCTTTAATTACCTCGGCTAATTTCTCTCTATCTTTCAGTTTCACGCGTTCTTCTTGTCAACGCGATTCCGCAGGAAAGCTTTTCGCCGATCGCACGAAAGATCGTCGATCGTTCGTGTCTCGTCTTCTCGATCGGAGTGAAAGACGTTTCGACACTAATCCGTTTACCGCGTCGCCGGTTTTCTATTTCACCGCTTCATCCGAGCGAATGTTTAACGAACGAAAACTCGACGGAAGCCCGTCTCCCGGCGCTGGGAATTTGAGCTGTCAGGGATCCCTGGCTAGGCCCTGCTCGAACATCACTTCCGGCGAACGAGACCGGCCTCGTCCGTATATCGTTTACGCCGATTTTCCCTCCGACGTTTCGACAACGTCACACGGAAATCGCGTGGCGCACAGCGAAACACATTGCGTTCCGATTTGTCTGTTATCAGCCGCACGCTCTGTCAGTACTGCCAAGAGAGAGAGAAAGAGAAAGAGAGAGAGAGAGAGAGACGACGCTGATCCAATCGAGAATATCTTTCTAGCTTTTGCTCGACGTGTACAGAAATGTAAATTCAAACGTCTCTTTCGTACGTGTATTGTGTCAATCCTGATGGAACCGTTGAAATTGAAAAATTGGAATTGAGAAGTTTCTAATAATTTCCTCTTCGACGAGATCGCCGGAAAGAAACAATTTCTCCTTTCGGCTGTTCCTCTCGTTTGCCGGAAGGGTTCAGAATTCTCCTTTCACGTCGGCGACCCGAGGGGCAGTCCGTAGTTTTCATTACACGCTCAGCTTCGTCGAGGATCGAGCGCATCTTCGTTCGTCCCTTGTCGCGGCGAAACGATTTATTTCAACTTGCATCCTCCCCCTCTTGCATCCACGTCTTAATTACTAAAGTCTGCCAGCGTGCCGAACTAAACTGCAAATTGCAATTACTTGCTTTGATACTTGTCCCGTGAGCTATTTCTCTCTCTCTCTCTCTCTCTCTCTCTCTCTCTCTCTCTCTTTGTCTTTAATTCCACGGTCGCGTTACGCTGCTCTCTCTCACTCTTTATCTGTCTTCCTGTTCCAGGTTGTTCCGTCTCGCGAGGTTTCATTACGTGGCAGGTTTGCCAGGGCAAACAGGACATTGTGCAACGATGATATCAGTCCGACCACTTTAACGAAGAACACGGTGACCGAGCAGAGACAGCCTTTTCGACGCGACAGCCTCTCCCCAGACGCGGGAGTGACGTCTTTATGCACTGTCTGCAAGAGGAGGAGGAAGAGGGTCGGGACAGGACGCGTTGATCTTCCGACTAAGGTAATTCTCAACGGAGCAGTTTGTCATAACTCGTCGACGAGGACGTTACGTAATATCGATAAGCCAACCCCTCGCGTGAGGGATCCTCGCCGTTCTCCCTCTGGGACCGGATCATCCGGATCCTCTTACTTTGAAACCACTGGGCGGAGAGACACCAATGTTTCGAATTTTCATTTTTGGAGCCTTTGCTCGTTCATGCTTCTTCAAGCTGTTGCTTACTGCATCTAATGATGTTTAAGCAACGATACAATTCAACAGCGTCTGATTGGCAATATTGCCAGTATCATCCGCTCCTCGCGAGACTGAAGTCCATGCTTGACCCATTAAGGAATTTTGTTCTTGGATTTTTTTTTTGGATCTGTGCACTTGTCGATACGCAGGGAACAAGCTCGAGAGATGAAAAAGCGTAAAATAAGAATGTTAAAGGTAATAATTGTGATATGGATGCGTTCCAATCCAGCGTGGCAAATCAGGAATTTCTAAACCATATTTGACCACTTGGAAAAACTCCAAACCAGATGCCCCATCAATCTCAAGTGCGACGAGATCTTTCACACCATAGGGTTGCCACGTCACAACAAACACACGCGTACTCGAAGGATTCTATAAGCCAGAGCCAGCTAACTGGCGGCCTTTGTTCTTACTTTCCTGATCGCTAACGCTATCCCCTCCACTGCGTCGATTTCTCCACTTGCTTAGTAGGGGAATCAAGAGTGGAGGGGGTAGTGCTGGGAAAGTAGGGGAAAGGGCCGCCAGTTAGCCAGCTTTAGACAACGGGATAGTTAGTTTCAGAAGACAAATAGTTTCCAGAAATACCATCTTACTACCAGTCATTCTCGTAGATGGGAAATTTTGGAAACCTTTCCCCATACTTCCTGATTGGTCATTAACTCATCTACAATGAGTCCATCATCATACAATGGGAAGAATAATCTTTCCTCTGGGAAGAGTGATTCAAGGCTCGTTATGAGGATTTTGAGGAAATTGGGATAGTCAAAATAGTATTTAACAGTATTCATTTCGGCAGTATTTTTGAACATAACAGGAGTATTTTAAAATATTATTCAATGGCAGTAATCAACAGAATAATAAGATGGTAAATCGGTAGTAATTTTTTACATTTTGATTCCAACTAAGAATCTAGTAGATTCCATCAAGCTTATTACACAATTCCACATCAACCATAGTTATTCGTTTCCCACAACAGTGGGTGAACTTTCAAACTTCAAGGAATATACGCAGAGGTGCACGATCAACACCAGTCGTAGACTGTTCTTAACAATTACATAAACAATTATATAATCTCATTATATCTATTCAATCAATATATTTCATCGTACGACTAGTACAATCGGTATTTTATTCGGTGAATATATCCTTGAACTACAGTCAGGATCATGCAAAGAGATTCTGAGTCATGAACTAGAGAAGCTTGATTAAGCTTGAAACCTAGAAGCTCGAAGAAGCGTGCTTTGACGTCCAAAGTCGGTCGAGGAGGCAACAAGCGCTGCAGGAAAAGAAGAAATCGGCGCCGGATTGAAATACCCTCGGTAATCTCGAGAATAGAGAGGGTCTTGCGGGAAATTGATAAAAAAAAAATTGAAAGGAAAGCCGGAGCAACGCGTATAACTTTCTGACAGGCGACGCCGGTCGTCGTTGCGTCGATTCACTCGTTTCTTATTCCCAGGAGGGACACACCGCCGTCCCTTCCATTAAAGTCTCGACAACCCGCTAACCCGCGGCCCCGGACAAATGATCGATGACACCGGATGACGGTGAAACTCGAGGCCCCCGGTATCGACGGGACGCATAAATGGATATACGCGGGGCGAGCCAGCGTGGACAAAATTGGATGGAAGTTCCGCGGCGTTTCCATCGAAACTTTCGCGATAGATACATCATAGGCGGATTGTTTACGGCACGCGGCCGTAACAACAGGCGTCCCTTCTGCCGCGGATTTTCCATAAAGCGTCGTAAATCGGCGGCAAGTTTCGCCGTACCGTTGCGGATCAGGCGTCTCGCGAGACCCCTCGGGAGAAGAATCCAATCCAGATCTTTAGCCACGGCTTCGGTACGAACAAATCACACCGAAACATTCCACGTCCACGAAAATCTGTGCTTTCGACCGTACGTGTTTGCGTACCTGTGTACATTGGCGTATGCTACAGCTTCGGATATGAAAATATCCAAGTTTATGAGACTTTTAGAAATAATTTCGTCCCCCCTTTTCTGAGTTTCTGGTCCATGTACGTATTTCTTTTTTTTTTTTTTCTAAATTTTCGTTATTTAGAGTCGCGTCAACCACTTGCGTGTGTCATTAGCGACTTGGAGTTAAATCTTACAATTTGTTATAAAGGTTAGACTGTCTTAGAAAGTGTATTAATATAAGCTCGTATTTCTACGTAAAGTGCGCAGAAAAGAATTTCGAAGCGAGTCACCGAGCGTTTTTTCATTCTCATCTGTTTTTCCAAAGTCTCTTCGTCTCTGTGGACGATAAGAAAATCTGTCTGCCTGTGCGAATTTTTTTCTTTTTTTTTTTTTTAATTATTTATAGTCGCATACACAATTATATTTTATGAGTTAGTAGGGTCTTGGAAACAAAACCTTACAATTTATTATAAAGGTAAGACTGTCGTGGGAACTATATTATGTTCAGTCTATATTTCCTGCTGTATGTACAATAATACATGTTCCACTGTCAATTGGACATTGCACAAATCACAAATTGGGAAATCTACTTTATTGAGGAAATATCAGTGGGTTTCGTATTATTGTTTATCGTTTCAAACGCGGGTACAAAAGTTCTTTCGCGAACGTGCTTTTCTAGAAAACAATTCGTATTAATGATTCGATAAACTCTTTCGCGGAGGAGTACGAATAGAATAACTCTACTCTGTATTTCAAACTTCACCGCAACTGTTGAAATTTCGGGGTATAGTTCTACGAAACAGTACGATACTTATGCGTTCGGAAGTTACTTTGCATCATCTACCGCATCAATTTATTTACGAAGTAGCGAGCAAAGTATCATTTCAAATGAAACGGTGTAGCATTGGAAATAATCATCTTGTCCAA
Organism: Frieseomelitta varia; assembly: GCF_011392965.1. Taxonomy (NCBI): domain Eukaryota; kingdom Metazoa; phylum Arthropoda; class Insecta; order Hymenoptera; family Apidae; genus Frieseomelitta; species Frieseomelitta varia. Next base: position 241,343 of record NW_025110205.1, on the reverse strand, counting down.
GTGCCACTTAGCGTTACGTTTGCGATTGTGTAATGTCGTTTAGAGCAATCATCAATGTACATTGCGGGTTTGCTGGAACAAGTACAGTATAGATGTAGAAGTTAATAGTATGATACGTATGTACTTCCAATCTGAGGAAAAGTAATTCCCTCTACCATTTCACGAACTTTCGTGAGTCATTTCAACTGACTCACGATTAAATTGATTCTGCCCTCAGGAATAACCTCTGTTATTCTTCTCATGTCGTTGTTGTAGCTTCTACCCTAGATATTTCTTCAGATATTACACCAGGTGTGGCCAAACTTTTACACCCTATCAATTTTTTCTCAAGTGAGCTTCGATATGCGCCATTGGATTATTTTAACAACAAAAACGTGTTTATAGGTAGTAAACATATGAGACGGACATTAGAAAAAGACAAAATAACTTAATTTTTAATGATTTACGAGATTCTGTTTGCTCTTGACCAAATTATTTGTGTCCGGCGTTAACTTTGTTATAGTGAGAATCATCGAATTCTTTAAATTCTCATCGGTTATTTTAGATTTTCGGTGCTTATTCTTAATTAATTTCGTGAAGGAGAGTTTGCTTCTATATAGGTATTTCCAAATAGGTATGTATGTATATTTTTGTGCAAACTTTCTGAAGTTTGGAAAAGTTTCGGGAGGTAGGATCTTTCCTAATCCCGATCAAAATTTATCAAATCAACGTCACTTGGAGCAGGAGCGATCAAATTTTGCTTTTGAAAACCCGAGGGAAATTGATCGTGACAATATATCATATTCAATATTTTCATATTTTTATATTATTCTTTATTATCAAAACTTGCTCCAAGCGTGGCCAAAAATCATGAATTGCGCCACTTTTGCATTGTGTCACGCAACACCGAACGTATGCCTCGGTTCGTTATATCATAATTGTCAGTAATCTAGCTGTCTAGATTTAATTTATGATACCAGCCGAGTCTGTCAAATTTTACTGGCCAAATGAAATTCCTTCCTCTCCTAATTCAAGAGAATTTCGACGTTCCAACGGTATACAACGTATACGAGCAGAACAAACGGGAAGGACGAAAGGGAGGGAAGAAGGGAAGGGAAGAACCGGGACGTTCTGTCGTCGGGATCAAGGTGTAACAGGCAATAACGGACAAAGGTTGAGAAACGAACAGACGTACGGAGGGACGAAGCTCGACGTACGGCGGTGTAAATTCATTCATGGAAAAAGATGCGAGCCAGAGAGAGGCTGAGAGTCGTCGGGTCGTGTGCAGACTCTCGGGCCACGAACGTCCGCCCACGGTCCCGTGCCATTCACGAGCGGCGCGCGTGAATGAAAACGCGCCTGCGTAGGTCCCGGTCTCTGCGAGAACGTGCCTGCGTGTGCACGTGTGTTGCCCCCGCTGGAACGTGCTACGACCACCTATACACACGTATAACCATGTGCATGTGTGCGTGTGTATGCGTGTGTGTGTGTATTCGCCAACTCCTCTCCCACTCGCTTTCGATTTCGAGTCCGCGAAAGGAATAATGGAATGCGTCGAGTTTGTCGGGAAGTTTCTTCTTTGAGACGGTAGATTTCTTTTCTTTTTCTTTTTCCTTTTTTTTCTTTTTTTCGTGTGTCGAAAGTTGCTTCAAGATCGTGCATTAATTCAATCTACCAAACTATGGTATAGTTGGTCGCAAGTTCTCTAAATCTTCAAAGACACTCATATGAGTTCCCGAGACAAACATGCCAGTTCCAAAGCAACAACAAACAGGAAGCGATGACCGCAAAAACATCGTCGCCTTCTTCTTCGTTGGAACAACTGCCATAAATATACCAGAGCTACTACTCCCCTTTACGAGGCTTCACCGATGTACACGCTTCATGTCGGCGTTGCAGACTTCGAACGAGGTGATTCGAGATGATGCCGTCGCACGTAGATAGATAAACGCAGCCAGAGGCCAGGACGCGCGTAGAGTACGAGTGGAGTGCGAGTCTACGGGTTTCAGCGAGCGTCGGTTCCGCGTGAAAACGGGTTTGCAGCGTGTGGCCGCGCGCAGGAAAATCGAGGGGCAGAGCAAGCGGGATGGAAGGACAGGCTACGAGCGGGATTTGCATATCCGCCGTCGTCAAGCCTTGCTGGACTGGCGAGCAATAAGCGGCGGCAAGGTCATTCACACTGACGCGTCGTTTGTTCAATGAGTTCTGCTCACGCCCCTCTGCTCTCTCCTCCCTCCGTTGAGGTTGCACAACCTCGTTTCGCCTCACTCTCTGCTCTTTAATCCTTCAGCGTCAGCTGTCGAAGACGCGTGCTTCGCCTAACATCCACCATTGTTACCCTTTTCTCCTTTTTTTTCTTTTTCCACTGTCCCGTGGCAGGATTCGTTTCGCTTTGTTTGCGCGCTTGATTGTGCGTGCGCGCCTGGTTTCTGCCTGGTTTCACGTGAATGTCCACCGCGCGCGCGTTTTATCAGATATAAATACACTCGCAAACCGTGCCAGCCACGGACGAAAACGGTAATTGCGCCCGTGAACGGCCGTGTTGCGTAAGGAGCGAGCTCACGGAGCGCAGGCTCGCTGGCTGATTGGTTGATCTCGCTCTCCGGAGTGAATGAGTCCCGCGAAAACAAGTTCTTTTAAAGGAACGTTTGCCGAAAGCAGCCAACCATCGGGATTATGCGCCGATGTTTCTCACTCACTCTTCTCCTCCTCCTTCAGCCCTCCTCTCTTTCCTCTTAGCTCCCTTTTCAAAGTGACGTTAAAGGGATTTACGAAAGTATGGCCGGAATATTATGTACATATGCAACGGCCGCTGAAAGTTTCCGGCCAGAGCAACGTTCCATTTCAGGTTAAATTGTGTCTTAAATTATTCAGCGAATTACCTCGCGCTTCTGCGAGGGGGAGGGGAACCTATCTGGCAAGCGTGGTTGCGTAGCCTCCTCGCCAGTTGAACGCTTTGAGGGCGCATACTTGGATGAAAAAGAAAGAGAAATTACCTCGATCTCTGTTTACAAAGTGAAATAATGTTGCGGAGTTAACCACTTGCGCTGGCAACTGGTTCGCGGACCATAACGAGTGACCGGAACCGTATACAACAATTCGTCGCTTTCTTTTTCTTTTGAACTCGTCGGTATGATATCACTGGATAGAAATGATTAAGAAGTAATAAACTTATCATTTGTTTCCCCTGGGTTTATACTTATTTACATTTAAATATACTTAAAACGGAGAAAATGTTGCAATTTGGGACTAAAGAATTCTCGACGTTAATTCGTTGCTTTCTTTTTGAACTCGTCGCTCTTTGATATCACTGGATAGAAATTATTGAGAATAAATTTATTATTTGTTTTGCCTACTTAATTATAGTTAAATATACTTAAAACTGAGAAAATGTTGCAATTTGGGACTAAAGAATTCTCGACGCTAAAGAGGTTAACCACTTGCGCTGGCAATTGGTTCGCGGACCATAACGAGTAACCGAACCGTATACAATAATTCGTCGCTTTATTTTTGAACTCGTCGCTCTTTGATATCACTGGATAGAAATTATTGAGAAGTAATAAATTTATTATTTGTTTTGCCTACTTAATTATATTTAAATATACTTTAAATATACTTATTATATTTAAATATACTGAAACTGAGAAGATGTTGCAATCTGGGACAAAGAATTCTCGACGTGCGTGGCACGTCATTCCAGCGCAAAAGGTTAAAAAACGAGTCGAGAGAGGCTGCTCTTCGAGACGCCAGACTTCGATTCTCTTTTCCTACTGAAAAATCTGATCGTTTCTCCTCGTTACGTTTGCTCCGCTACGCGTTTCCAGAAACGCGAGTCGCCCTCGCGGAAACATGTAATTTTCTTCATGGATAAACAGTCGTCGAGGAGGCTTTCTGCCAGGATATCAGGAATGCCTCTCTCGTCCTCTTCGGCGTGCAACGAGTCGCGATCTGTTTCCGCGCGCCTCGTTTTTCCCGGATCTCCTTCAACTTTGTCGACGATTTGTTACTACGTTGCATTCCACGCCAGTGAGAATAAGGTTCGACAAGATTCGCCATTCGACGAGCTTCGCGAGAGAAGAGAGAAAAGTTCGTAAAGTGAAATTTTAGTTCTAGCTCTTTCGTCGATATTAGCTACGATTGAATCTGGGGTTTGACACGTCAGTATCGATGTGACGCAAAGCTTGTGTACTGTGGACTGTCTACTTCCTACGAAAAAGCGCCCGCCAGGCTGAAAATGTTTGAAGTTTTCATGAAGAATTTATTGATCGCATCCGAGGTGAATCAAAATAATAATTTTGACGGAGTTAATAACTTTAACAGAGTTAAAAGCTTGATAACTTTAAACAAGATCGTTTGCTTCGTTGAACATTTGTACGTCGTTGTTATTAAAAATAGTGAATTTTATATTTTGAATTGAGAACAGTTTTGTTTTGCGTGATAAATCTCAAAGCAGAATTCAATGCACACACTTTATGCATTGACAGCGGTTTTTATTTTAGTTCTGTTTGTTCCAACTTCCGACGTATTATATACTCACTGTGTATTTCACTTCCGCTTATTTTTGATTACTTTTTCTGCACACGACGATACACACTTCCATACTCTTTTTTTTTTTTTTTTAAGTTCCATCGTTTGAAATTCACATTCACTGTCTCTATTCACTATCACTTTTAGCAAAGAATTTTAAATTGTATTTACAACAATACTGCAGCACCAGTAAGCAAAGAACAAATATCAAACCTATTATAGCAAAGTAAACGCACTGAGAACCTCAAAACTAACCACCAAACTTTCAGCTACACAAATTTGTCACAAGATGCGTAATAAATGCGTATGAAAACGTAACGAACATCTTTGAAAAGCACTTCGCGAGTGCTCGGTGTGAAAATTCATTCTTAATATGCTCTCTGTTTTCATTTCAAGGTACGTAGGCATCGTTGTTATCGAATTCATAAATTTGGTTTCATAATCAAAATTGAACGATTGCGTGAAAACCCATATACGCGTTCATAGCTTATAGCGAAGCTATGTATGTGTAGGTTTACAGCGCTGAAAGGGTTAATTCGAAACGATTTTGACGTTGAAACAAATGGAAAATCCGGCGGTAAATAAAGCGCGCAAAGTGTCGGGGTTTCGCTCGTCGCTTTTCGTCCATCCATTCTCTCTCTTCCTTTCTTCCTTTCTTTCTTTCTTGTTTCTTCTTTCGTTCTTGTTTTTCCGGCAGCGACAATGAATCCCGGCCGGGATAGCACGAGGGATAGCGGTAGCCGGGCTAAAAGGAAAAATGACCCGGAGAAAAAATACGGCCAGTCGCAAGTTCGTTTAACGGTGCCGAGAACTTCGCCCGGCTTCGAACGTCTTCTTCTTTTTCTCCCTCCCTTTTTCATCCACCCGGGTCACTGCGCTCCTTTTTCTTTCTCCAACCGGTCTCTCCTAGCCTCGTGCACCTACTACTTCGTTGTCTCTCTGGGAAAGAGCGTCGACTAATTTCCGCCTCCGATTCCTGGTCCACGGGCCCGTGCAATTTATCGTGCCGCGTGTTATCCACGCAAACGTGAGCAAACCTCGGAATTTCTCGTGACATTGTTAACACTTGTGTTTGTAATTGGTGATTAAGTGTCACTTACACGATCGAGTAACAAGATAGTAAGTGGTGCCAGTTCCTATTGTGAATATTTTCTATATTTTCTATAATTTCTATATTTATTTTTTTATATTTTCTATAATTTCTATATTTATTTTTCTATATTTTCTATATTTTCTATAATTTTTATATTTATTTTTCTATATTTTCTATATCTTTTTTTCTATATTTTCTATATTTATTTTTTTATATTTTCTATATTTATTTTTCTATATTTTTTATATTTTCTCTATATTTTATTTTTCTATATTTTCTATATTTTCTCTGTGTTCTATATTTTTCTATATTTTCTGTAATTTCTACATTTTTTTTCTATATTTTCTATATTTTCTCTGTGTTCTATATTTTTCTATATTTTCTGTAATTTCTACATTTTTTTCTATATTTTCTATATTTTCTATATTTTCTCTATGTTCTATATTTTTCTACATTTTCTATAATTTCTATATTTATTTTTCTATATTTTCTATGGTCTAATGTTGATATTATTAACAGAGTACCTATAATTTTGTAAAAAGGGAAGTTTACAGAAGTTTATCAGATAAATGGACGGAGATTGTCAATAACGATGGAGATTATACTGGAATAATGGTTCGTTAAGGACTTTGACGAAATATGAATGAAAACAGATATAACTTAATTTCTTTCTGAACAAGAATGAAATGAAACAAAAAATTTCGGTAATTAGCCGATCCCATCGAGAAACGTATTACAATTAGCAAGATGTCAATCAATAAAACTCTTTAATCTGTGCTCGATTTGTATAATTCGCTTCGTTATCGAAACTGGCTTTACAACTGAGCACCTAACGAATGAAAAATTGGCTCTACATATCGTCGTTTTAACGAACGAAATTAATTTACGATATTAATTGAAACAACCCTCTGTAAATCTCAAATATTAAACATTAAATCTCTCGATCCACGGATTTCAAATCCGTTAATTCAAAAATAACTCAACGTGTGAAATAAATCGCAAAAAAAAAAAAAAAAAGATATTATCCAAGCTCGTCCCGTATCGCAAAACGAAGCTTCGTCGGCGATAGATCGACGCGTCGAACGATCACGTCATTCCCCCGCGAACGATGCAAATTTCGATCGTGTTTTACGACACTATTAAGTCACTGTTAAGCATGTATCAGGAGCGAAATATCGGAAGTGTTCCACAGCTTTCTACTCCATGGACACGGGGGCCGTGTGTAAGCCCAGAAACGATTGTATCTGCCGCGTTATTAGCCAATGCGAATATTTCACGGCACGCTCGAGCGGAGACATTCTGTTCGCCGACTTTGGAGTTCGACAGTATCGATACGCCGGCGCGTTCGACTCGCACCAGAGGCAGCTTGAATATCTTGCACGAGATTCTTATTGAAAGGTAAAGCGTAAAGAAAACCAATATTCGAAGGGGGCCTCCCTCGAGAATCGTCTGACGTTTTCCACTTGGGCTTGGTGTCGGATTTTACTGATTGCGAGTATTTATTATCGAGCGTAGTGAAGGGCATTCGAATTGATTTTTAATGACAGAAATTTGAAAAGGAAAAGATTTCTTTTTTTTCTGCGTTTTTTTTTTTTTTAACAAAATTATTCGTATTTGCTGTGAAGTATACCATAACTGTACCAGCGGTAATGAAAAGCTGTCGATAATTGAAATTATGTCGTAAAGAAGAATCGTGGCTCTATTCTATTTGAAGTAAAAATTGTAAAATTTTTTTCACAATTACATCCTTCGCAACTGTGGTCTTGAAGATTGAAATCTCCTCTTAATAATCACGATCTTTCATCATTTCAATGAACTTTGAACATTAAGGTTAAACGACGAAATGTTAGGATTTCTTGAATTTTTGTTATTTAACGTTCTGATATTCAACGTTCGATAAAATGATGGAAAAAAATTGTATACCAAGTTTCAAAGAGCCGTTGCAAAGGGGAGACTTTTATCTTCAAAATGATGGTGGATCTAGTTACGAAGAAAATTTCTTAACTTTACACGTTCAAATTTTTGTAATTTTCCCACTCGCTACACGATGTAAAATCATCTTAAAAAGAAAAAAAAAAAAAAGAAACTAAACGAAAGCGGCTGTCAAGATAGAAGCTTCACACGCTTTAAAAAATGAGACCAAACGATTTGTTTCTACAAAGTTGGATCAACGATCGGTAAATTTTTATAATTAAATAATTGCTGATACGTACCGTACTGTTCGATAAAATTTTCTAAAATTTTAAAGGAAAGTGTTTCGTCATATTACAAAATGCCGGCGAAAGAGTTTAAATAAATGCTTGGAGGATAGATCGATCGGGTCGATTTTGCTTCTTACACTCTCGATCGCGTGGGTTTCGCGAGAAGTTTATGGGGACGAGAGTGGAACGCGGCCCCGCGGGTCGGTTTTAGAAAGGGAGATCGAAGGTTCGAGATATTCGCGAATGAGTGATTTTCTTGGACAGGTGATTTGTCCGCGATATCCCACGGGAAGGGAAACAAGAGTCGACACGTCGACGCGTCTGATTGATTGTGAGTCATGGCAGGATTCCAAAGTCTGGACACTCGCGGCACGTTCGCTGAATTTTCGAAGGAAATCACCTCGCCTCTGTTTCTTCTTGCACAGACACAATCGGAGAACATCGGAATGAACAAAAGAAGAAGAGGGACATGGTGCCAACAGAGTGAGACTTGATAAATTTGTTAAAATACTAACGGGCAAGATTACGAAAATTCCGAGACGAGACGTGTGTCCCGAGTGAGGTGAGTCACGCAAACTTGAACGTGCTGAACGGCCAGAAAATCGGAGTTTCTTGGCAAATGAACTCTCAGCAAACGCCTTCAGATTCGCAAAATGGGAGTTTACGAGCGAGTATACGTGACTGGGGTCAAGCTTGACCGATTCGTCATACTCGCTTGACTCTTTGTGCAAATATGCACGAGACACAAGTCGGGTCACTAGACGTTTGGTGAGAAATGTTCGATAACTATCTTGTTCAAACTGACGAGGCTGTGTCACGAATATAAAACAAAAGAATCTTTGATCTACACATTATGCAGAAATCAACGTTAAGAATGAATGGAACCGACTACGGATAACTAGTAATCAAATCGAACGAAGATCCACAACGTAGCAAATGATTTCTACCAAGAAATTTCTTTTAGCGGACTAAAAAAAGAAAGAATTATACTATACTCGATAAAGGACAGAACACACCTAATCAAGAAGAATGACCCTTCTTCCTACAATTGATGTCAAAAATCTGAAACAACAACAACATTCTGCTGGATTCCATTTATATAATACTCTTAAGAGGGTTTTATTCTGCGTTGCAACCGTGGTTGAGCATGATGTTACAAGATCTGCTTTTCTCAGCACTCTTCTTTAATAATTTTGTTAATGGCAAATCGAAGGTAAGGGGAAAGAAGCGTGGATAACCAATTCCTAGGGAATTTGTCCCATGAATAAGTGTTCAGGTCACTTTTAGGCATACTATTACTATATTGTCAGGCCTAGTTGGTCATTCAACAATTTTCGTAGAAAGAAGATTCCGTAGGGTTAATCCACTAGACCATTGCTCTGATTTCCCAAAATCATTTGAAGAGAACAATATTTATACTTGATGGACGTAAATCTATACCACAAAATATAAGTACCATATAAGTAGTATAAGTAATCGCTATTGTCCGCGATATCGATGTGACTTTAAATCTGCACAGAAAAAGAAGAAAAAATCTTGAGTCTCTCACCAACGAACCAGCCAAGATCCGAAGATTGGTGACACTCGACTCTCCCTAACAGGATCTAATTACGCACAGAGTATCTCGCGGTAGGAGATGCATCACGCGCGTCGACCTTGACAGTTCTCCAACGCCATCGGTGGCGTGTGGATGATCAAGAGCCGGGAAACACGGCCGAAGGAGATGGTTCGAGCCATGAACGTGTAAAAAAATAATTATATGTTATAATTTGTTGAGGATTGTGGAATTTAAAATGGATGTATAAAAGTCGGACACACGTTGCTCATAGCCATTCTTCATTTGCTAGCGAAAATAAAAAGCGTAATTATATTTATTATAACTTTATTATAACTGAGATATTTTATTAGGTGTCGCTCTAATACAAAAGACGGGAGATTAGAACTCTCCAACATTGTAAAAATCGACGTTTCTTCAAAAGAGCTGCAGCTCGTCGAATGGATCGTTCGTCGTTCATTGTCCTCAGGCTGCAACCTTGTTTCTTCTAGAAACCGAAAGAAGTTCCTAACGTTTCGTGGATCCTTTGCGTGTGTTTTATGTTCCACCTTTCATGTGGATTCTATCTTCTTTACAAATGCGTTCTCGTCCATTAGTAAGAAACGACGTGTCTCGCGTCGATGGACACGCGAGCAGAGGAATACGAGGACGAAGAGAAAGAAAAAAAGGAAGAATAGAGGACGGCGAGGTGAAAGAAGCGGTCTCGGACAGGACAAGGGGGTTATTATCTGGGTCGACAGTGGCAGAAACGGCGCCCAGGGTGTATCCATTGCACGTTGAGGAAGTTTATTTGCGTCAACGAGACGCATTTTTCAAGGGGACGACGACGACACGGTGTGTGGCTGCGCCGGGGACGCTTCTCTCTATTCGCCGGACAATGGCGTCACGTTGCAGTTTCGTGCCCGACCTGGGTCGGCCTGGTTTATTTTTCGTCGCTGACATTCAATCATGGCGCGCGTGGCCCCGCTTCCGTACCTTACACAGCCGCTATTATATCGTGGAAAATCAGCGGACCAAGAATGCGATCCGTAACGGAGGAAAGACGACGCTCGATGACGACTTTTCCCACTTTTCTCTCGTCCATTCGTTCACGGTTTACAGCCGTGTACGACTACGTTAGTTTCGTTTCGTTTCGTTTCGTTTCGTTTCGTGCCGTATCGCGTGGCACACGACCTGATGCAAAAATACTTCTCTCTCTCGCGTAATTGCTTTCCGTGACGGTCAATGGTAGACGCGAAATTTTCTTTTTCGAGGCACTATGGCTGGAAAGATTCGACAGAAAATCTCTCTCTCTCTCTCTCTCTCTCTCTCTCAAATGACTTTCATTTTAATTTTTATTTCAAGTTGAATGTTTGTTTCAATTGCGGTGCGACATATTCCTTCGTATTGATTGATTTTGAAGTGGGACGAACTCCACTTGTTACACATCAGAATATTAATCGTCAGTCGTTCGAAATATCTTTTGTTTCAAGTTGAATGTTTTTTCGATTGCGGTGCGACACATTCTACCCGACGGCGAGGTAGCAGATATTCCTTCGTGTTAATTGATTTTGAAGTGGAACAAACTCTCGTTACGTATCAAAATATTAATCGTCAATCGCTCGAAATATCTTTTGTTTCAAGTTGAATGTTTTCTCGATTGCGGCGCGACACATTTTATCTGTGAGATGGGATATTCCTTCGTATTAGTTGATTCTAGAGTGGAACAAACTCCACGTTACGTATCAAAATATTACCATCAATCGTTCGAAATATCGAATTTTGTTATTCCGGCGTTCTCGTTTACCTCGTCAGAGATATTCGTACGTCGTGAAAATCAACAAACGCGTTTGAAAAAAAACGTTGGTCGCGCGTCTGTTGCGAACGAAACGAAACGAACAGAACAGATGAACGAAACGTCAGCCTAATCGATATTATCGCGGCTGATTAACAGAATAATTGCATCGCCTGAAGCGAAACCGAACCGTAGTGATTTTTGGGAATCGAACACCTGCTGGCCCGCACGTATTTTTACACGATCGAAATGCACGCGCGTATGACACGCGAAACGAAGCGGTGTTACAGCGGCGTTTTCCACGCTGGATCCCCGATGTATCGCGGATATATCGCTGTACCTCTGTCTCTCATTTTAAAACATTTACGAACGTGGGCGTTTCAATGGAAATGAATACCGAGCCGGTTGCAGCAATTGCGCTTTTATTCGGCGCGCGGCGGGGCGGTGTCATTCGAGTTTAATGCATTCGCTGCAACATGAAATTCACTCGATTTCACCGGCGAAAAACCTCCGACGATTTTCTCGCGCCGCTCGGCCATATCCCTCTTTGTCGCTGTGGCTAGAAAAAAAAAAGAGAGAGAGAGAGAGAGACTTCCAAATTGATTCGCGAGCCGGTACATATGTATATGTATATATGAGGTCGAAATTTTTGGTTTAGAACGCGGGACGAATCGCTAACGAGGAGAAAATTAAAAAGAGAGCTGAACTCACGCTCGTTCCCTATGACTTCTGCGTCGGTCGTTTTTGTATAATAGTAATAATAATAATAATAATTTAATTATAATAGTTTTCTTTTTTTTCCCCCCAATTTCGTTGGGATCGTATTTCTTTCTCGACGTGTTCGACGTTCAGCTTCTTTTTTTTTTTTTTTTTTTTTTTTAACCACTATCACGTCATTTCGCGTAAATCTCTGTAAAATCCATGTATTTTAAATGTAATCTCGCGGATTATTGTTTTCACCCGAAATCAAACTTTCTGCAATAAATGTGCATTCGAAGATGGAATTAACCGTCCATCAGCGGCATTAGCTGAAGGCTGGAATGTTCGGAATCCAATAATACGAAACGAGGCACTGTGTTCAAAACTACTTCACATCGATTCTATCGGCGGGCGAGTCCCGAACTTCGACAGCGCGATACACGCGTATCGACGCAGCTTATTATCCCAGTGTCCAGGTGTGACAGAATCGTCGTGAACCGCGAAAATCTCCTCCTTGGGTACCTGAAAGGCTCGTTTTGCTTTTCTCGTTATGCGGGGAAAAAATCCACAGTGGCGAAGAAATGTTCTTAGTTTTTCATTATGCAAATACGATGGAAATTCGTAGGATCTTACACACGATGTTAACACGTTAGTCGTTAATCTGAGTGACAGTCAAGTTTCCATTGGGTGACGATCCTAATTTGAAATTTTTTAGACAAGAAAGGATACAATATTGTTTAGTAGGAAAAAATGTTTACTATAAAAGAATTTCCATTGGTAAATTATTTTTTAGTTAAACCAATTAAATGATCAAACAAAGAAGAAGTCACAACTATTTTATTCATAAGAAAATAATACAGTAACAGTCGCTTGTGACAATTTTAAACGAAACTAATTGAGATTTAAAGGTCTCGTTGCAAGTTCTCTAAATGGTCTGTACTTGTGGGATGTAAATAATGCGCAAAAACTTCTAATTTGACAAATTAACACTGAAGAGCACGTTCGTGTCGTAACAGAAGGAATAAAAAACGAAAGTATAAAGACAGAGGAATAAAAAGTCAGACAAAATAAAACAGGAGAGTACAAAAAAATCATAAAAACAACAGGGATAGCTAAGGGTAGTAGTAAGCCTAGATTCGCAAAAAACATACTCAATTTGCGCTCAACGATCAACGTGTTCAAGAGATGGAAGGAAGCTTTCTGTTTTCTTTTGTTTCCCTGAGTTCAGAGTCGCGTGTGTAGATCCGTTCGTTTGGTTGGAGATTAGGAAGTTTAATGGAGTCTAACTAGATTGAAAACTATACTGGGCGAACAAATTTCAACCCTCTTACTAAGGGAACAGTGGGTCACTGATTTTGATGAAATTTGGCATAAATGTAATCTCTAAAAAATATTCTTTTTGATTGACAATCGATGTTGGAGGGGTGAAAATACCCTCAAAGTTAAAAATGCGGAATATCTCGGAAATTGTTGAAAATACCGTTTTTGTGTACATTGATGAAATTAATGTTTTTTTTAACGACGAATTTAATGGTGTGTAGCATTTTGCGAAGAAACCTTTCGTTTAAACTTAAATATATTTAAAAAACCGTATTTTTGATAAATTTTTCCAAGTAGATGTTCATAAATTTTCTTACGAACATTTGTTTACGAAAACTATATGTTCGAATGCAAATTACGGATAAAATGAAACTTCAATTTTTGCATTATAAAAAAATTCATTATTTTGTTAGTACCGAATAACGATACATCATTATGGATGAGTCAATATAGATATTTGTTGCATGTTACGCATCGCAGAATAATTATTTATTTATCCTTTGAAATATAACTGCTCTTTATTCTTTAATGAGACCTTTTGGCAAGCTTGTAATTTTCGGCACAGTTTCAAAATGAAACTTTTATCATTTTCCCTCCAACCTTCACCTCCAAACTACTATGGTTTTCGGCGCATTTCAAGATTACTTCCTTTCGTCGGCACTGAAAGGCTTAGCTCGACACGTTTTTGTAATTGGACGTGCGCTCAAAAGCGAATAATTGGAAAATCTGTGCTCAAACAATTTGCATTTGCATATTTCTAGCCCTGCCTCGAGCTCCTGCATTTCGTAAATTTCGCATCACAAGCGTTAAGAGCAAATGACACATGATGTTGTTTAGAACGCTTAGAAAGAAATCTTCATCGACGTTCAAACATGGAGACAGGAACAGTTTGTCAAATGCTTGAAAGAAAAACTGATCGTTCGTATCCTGCCTGAAAAAGCTGATGCTACGCTGTAATCTGCTCAATTGTGCACTACGTGTGCTATAATCTTACTACGAGCTGGCGTGTTGCTATAGCTTAACACTTAATTAATATCGACAACAACCTCGCGTCGGGTATCCACGGTTTTTCAGAGCTCGTTTCTTTGTTGAATCGCAACATGCGGAGGTAAACACCGCTAATATTCACGCGGTGGTCACCTCGATCGGAATTTATTTATAGAGCCAGCCACGACACGCGAGAGACCTCGTGTACGTCGTTTATCGAACGGAGGATTCATCAATGTCCACGGATCCGATCGATCGTGTATTACCAACGACGCCCGTTCACTCTATCTTTCTCGCCTTGTCGGTCCTTCGTTTTTTTCTTTTTTTTTTTTCACGTTCTTGGCTGTGAAAAAAAAAGGAGAAAAAAGACATGCTGCTGGCAGTGTTTACGAGCTCACGAGAACCACTGGCTACCGAGGGATGAGAAGACAATTCCGGCGGCTCTTTTTCCGGTCTGCGAGAGGCTGAAAGTGCGAGAAAACCAGCAGTACGAAGGATGAATCGAAACTGGACCAACGCGCGTTTAGTATAAAATCAAATTGACCCATTTACGTCATAAGAAAGAATACTTTTGTCGTCAATTTTTCTTTCGTTATATTTAAGTAGAAAATATAACAGAAATTGTGTAAGAGTCCATTTATCTAGCTGCAAGCCACGAACTCTTTCAAAAAAATTTATATAAACAGTCAATGATTGAAAAAAAAAACTCTATTTCGTTGCATTAGGCATTAATGTTATTTCACGAATGTATGACAGATCTGCTTCATCATCTCTCTATATGTTATTGCAAGTTGTCTCGGACGATTAATTTTATCATAAAACAAGTTTCAATTGAATTAAATTCAATTACAATTGAATCGTTAGCGAGATATCCAACTGGCGATTAAAATTGAAAGGAATAACAATTAACGATTAAAAGATATTTGGATTACTCGTCGCAACTGACGACTAAAGTAGGAATTTAATCGTAAAATTGGAACGTTAATCGTCAATCGGGATTAAAGATTATTCGGAAAACATTCATCGTTAATCGTCGATTGATATTTTATTTCAACTTCACCAACGCGAGTCGAAAGGAGAAGGTTCTTCTTAGAAATGGCTAGTTGGTGAGATAACGTAAATGAACTGACAGTAACAATCGAGCAACAGTTTGTTGCAAGTACCTTCGACCTTTAAAAGTTTTATAAAACGGCGGAGTCCAGGATGTTCCTAGACGAGGCAAGCGTGGATGAACGTGTTGCCCGATAATTCGCGAAGCGAATTAAGGGATAATTTAGAGTTGACCGATGAAATAAACGCGCGCGTGGCGGACGTGTAGCGGAGTTTAACTAAACGTGAAACGCGTGAAAGAATTTAATTACCGGCGTTTCGGTGACGTCACGTCGCTAAATTATCCCGACTGAATCGAATGAAACAGCAACAACGGCCGCGTTACGCGCCGCTCGATTAGCCGGTAATTATCGGGCGTGATTGGTCGAGGATTCGCAGGCTCACGCACGTCCGCTGTGAAATATCGGGGAAAGAACCGCGGATAGGAGAGATTAATCGCACAATTAAAAGGTTGTGTTCGTGAGCCTATTTGATTTCTACGAAAACACGTGCGTGCGATTTACATTCAATCTCGATGAAAAGATTTACGTGCTTGAGTATCTCAAAAATATACATCCGAATTTTGAGACAGAAAAGTATGTGTAACTCGCTCGTACGCTCGATGTATTCAATCCAGACTGAGCAAAATTCCGAGTCATTTCAATTAAATCTTCTTTCACTTAGCCCGTTTAGCTCGGGCGGACCGCCATTTATTTTCTCAGCTATTTTCTAGTCTCGATATATGTACGTGACTGCTTTCGTGGATTTGCTCTTTTTATCGGTGTCTTCTCTGTAACCATTTCCTGATCGACTTTTCGACGAAGTAACGAGTAAAAAGTGGGCGAATGTCTGAATATCGTAATCGTATTTACAAGCGCACAGGATCGTGGCTTGGCGTAGAACCATCCGACGTGTGCACGAAATCGATCGAGTGAGAAGCAACAAAGCAACAAGAAACAATAAAATATTGACCAGACGATCCGTCGATATTGGACGAAGGAACTCGACTCGTCTCAATCAATGGTAATCAAAAACCAATCAGAAGGTACGGCGAGGAGCGCGTTCCGCGGATGATAAATCAATCGACGAGAGGTAAATCACACGCCGTTCGTTTAAGCAACCGGAGAAAATCGCGTTTTCCGCGACGTCGGGTCCATCCCTCGAACCACGCGAGTTCGATTTCACAGTTTTAATCCGATAAACTCCCGGTCGTTTATCCTCTTATTTCCTCTGCCTTAAAGGATTTGGTAAATATTGCCGCTCGTCGAAGCTCGGAATTCACCCCGTATACGCGGTAAATAAATCCCCCGGTGCCGCCGCCGTTCGTCGACTCCATTCCGCAAACTGCGAGCAAAACGAGTGGGAAAAAGGGCGAGAACGATAGGGAAAAAGAGAGAGAGAGAGAGAAGGAAAAAGAAGAAAGAGCGAAGGGAGAAAAACAAGAAGGGGTGGGAGGGAAAGGACCGTGTTTCCCAGTTGGTCGCATCGACCGTTTTACGAGGCGCTTTCACGAGGCTCTTATTTCCTCGCATAACGAGCGTATCAAGCGAATCGCTCTAATTGCTTATCCGATTTAGCCCGATTATGCCGCCAATTTAACCGCGCGCCTCGCCCCTACGCGTGGCATCGCGCGCGTTCGTTTGTTTTGCCGCCTGCCTGCCACGCTGTCGTCCAACGCCGCGGTACACGTGTGACGATAAACGCTGATTGCATTTTCTCGAGGGCCGGTAATTAACGTCGTTACTCGGCCGTGAGTCGCCCAATTTCACCTCGTGCGCCGCGAGCACAGATCCGCCGCTTCGACGCGGCTCGTTCACCACCGGTAACATTCCTTGTTGTTTCTATTAAGCGAGCAGAGGCGAGTCGGACTCGTCACTTGAAACGTCGAAATCTTAATCTACTAGAAAAATACTCACGAGCGTTCAACACTAAAACTACCGAGGACTAAAGCAGAGTAGAATTTTCATCAGAGATATTAAAATGAAAAGAATAGAATGCACAAACTTTTATTCGTGTGTTTTATAAAAAAAGAAATCATTCAAACCTCTAGAAATACACTATTTTGCATCTGTGGTGCATCTAAAAAAATTATGAATTAATCATTCGTCATTTTGACCATTTCGGTAGTTCTAGTGTTAATTTCGAATCTTTGGAGTCTGTTTTGCGCAAGAATGTCCAACATTCGTGGTCCTTTGACAATTTTCGAACGTGCTAGATCGAGGACTTCAATGCGCTCAAGTCGAGCCAAAGCCACATATATTGTTCATCTGGCTAGCCAATTATAAAACAGTGTTGCATTACGCGTAAAGGAATGACACTTACAATTATTAGAGAGTTTTATTCTAACTCTCGTTGCAACCATGGTCAAAGAGTACGGTGTCTGTAGGCTTGATGAAAAAGTGCGCTGCTTCCTCTTCCCGGAACATCTTTTTATATTCATATCTTTTGACAAGTCGAGCGTAGATGACCAACTACTGTAATTTGCTCTGTGAAGTATTCGCTGATCACTTTGAAAGAACAGAGACTATTACTGACCGACTCAGTGTTAGCACCGAGCCAATATTGTCAGGTCTAGTTGGTCGTCCAACAACAAGCTTCTCAGAATCTCAGAAAATTTTTATCGAGTGATCATCCAAGTTAAATCTCCGTCGTTGAATAAAGTAGTCGTTCTTGTTGATCAAGTGGAATTGTATACCGCAGTTAAAGATTCTGAAGCTTCATTTCTGAATACCCAACGAATCAAGCTTGATCTTATGAATAGTACAGCCACGAGTCCGTGACAAAGCCTTTAACTCTTTCATTGCCAACTGATGTATCAAACCTACGCGAAGACTCGATCAATATTTAGGCCCCGTTTGTTCACGTTTAAACGTCCTTCGTAAAAACGTGCGTATCAAATCGACTACCACATTGGTGGTTAAACACGCATTCACCCTGCTAACCAACTTTCCTCCCATTGATCTGCAAACAAGAAAATCAAGAGGATCATTCGTCAGACGAGTCAGACGTCTTATCAAGCCCTCCCTGATCGTGAAAATTGTTAACGACACTCGCATTAGCCACACCTAACTCGTGGAAACCACAGGCGGCGAAACAGCAAAGCGGACTTGACGCCTTCATAAGCACCGCGCCGATAAACTAGCCCGATAATAAGGGTGGCTGGTACACAACGAGATGGTATCTCGCCGAAGGAACACGGAACGAGCTTTTTTACTGCGAACCGCGGCAAGAATGACGCACTTTCGAAAAGTAATGCAGCTGGGAACGGGCCTCTTAAGGGCGTGGTTACCGGGTGATACGTAAAACTTGGCAACGAGACTCGCGATGCTCTCGTTCGTCGCGTCGTTATCGTTACTCGAGTCATCGAACCAGACGATAACTCTGTCACGCTGTTATCGTTACCTCGGGCGCGAACGTAACCTGGTTCGCGCGAACGGAGTCAGCGGTCAGTCGCGATGATGCATTCCTCCTCTGACGCGAAGGGAAACTGAAGAAGGGCTGTCTCTGTCCGATCTTTCCCGCGAGATCTTCTAAAAATATCACTTGGAGCAGCCTTCTTTATGAAACTCGGCAGATTTTCGAATTTAATCTAATGGTATTTCGTTCTAATATAAATTCACGGTCTAACAATAAGAAATATAGCCTGAAAAGTATTGTATGAATTCTTATGAATTCTTGAAAACGATATGATTCTAGAAATTGATATTTCTGGAATAATTCGAAATAATTTTTACGTCTTTGAAATCGCGGTTCAATATTTTTTTATTGAGCCATTTAAGTAAATTAATAAATTGGAAAAAAGTAAATTCGTGTGACGTAATAACTGCTGCTTGCCTATTCTTTCATTTCTGTTTCCCTCAGAAATTCAAACGTTCGACGAATGAACTTTAGAATCTGTGTGGCTCGAAAGAATCTCGGCTCGAGAGAAAATTGTTCTCGATAAGAGATCGGCTGACCAGTGGCGGTAACTTCACCGTTTTAACAATAATTATTTCCTAACGATCAAACGACACTATCGCTCAACCGAATCCGCTCACCTCCCCGTGGGGAAACGTACGAAATATTTGGCAACGAAATATTTGCCTTTAAATATTTACGATCATTATCGAGCCGCTTGTGTTTTGTATTTGCGGCGCGGTTTTCCGTGGTTGTGGGATCGCGCGATCCCGCGGGGAGAGTTATTAAAACGACGTTTATTGCATAAAACTGATCGTAAAAATATCAACGGGACGGCCGGGAATCATCCTCTCTCGGTGGAAATCTATATCGGCCGCGATCGGTATCGCGATCTCTGAAATTTTGTTAAATTGAAACTATCCGGACACGAATCCTCCGCACTCAATGTTTCCCGCGATATTTTGTCAAATATTTGCCGACGAGGCGGGATCGATATCTCGACGATTGAAAATATGGTGAAAAAAAAAGAAAAAAAAAAAAAAGAAAGAAAGAAAGAAAGAAAATATACGTCATAATTGGAAATATACATCAACGCGATGCTCGTACAACGAGCACAAGCAAATAGATGCAATTACGCGTCGAAATGGAGGATCGAAATGAGCACGTGCGTTTCGATGCACATGTCAATACGCTGCCGCACGGCTGGATAATTAGATCAAGTTTGGCCATTTATTAGTGCTCTGCTTGCCACGGTCACATCAATTGGCCCCGCGACCGTATGCATGCTAATCGCCTTTATGTAAATACGTGACGAATTCGTGATGCGTAGTTTTGGGAACGCCGCTACTCTGTTCGTCGCCGATTCGGACGAGAGTGGTGAATCTTTAACGACACGAGGTGAAAAGTCCAACTTTTGCTTATACACCGACGTTTGACGTTCGTGTGACGTTTTGAGAGAACGAGTCTCGAAGTTTTTAATTTAAAACGGAGTCATTCGATAGTAGAAGTTCAAATATTTTCGATACTATGAATTGTATCGACAAATGTTTTGGACAAAAGTTGAACGGTCTCGAAAAAGAGTAATGATTTTTTTCGACATGAATGGTTCAATACTTTGTTTTATAGAGAATGACCAGAAAAATATACGATTTCGAAAAAAAAAATTTGACTTCCAAACATGGAAATGCATGTATCAATGTTAAAAAATAACAATAAAAATATTAGAAAATATATTATTAAAATTAATGCCTCTTTCGGAGCCCGAATTCAACTTTTCAATTCAAAGTATTTTTTCGATTTTTGATCGATAATCAATCGTTTCAACAGTATTTCTAGTTTTAAATGACTCACCCGGTACATACAGTTGATATCAGATTGAACTGGTCAGTCTACGTGAAAAATACAGTTTGTTCCCTTTCACGGTAAAAGTGTTCGAAGATAAGGATTTGAAAAACTCTGATTTCTTCCAGAATAATAAACCCCTGCGAACGACGTCGATCAATCAATTAATTCTGCAGAGTGAAATTAACCCCTTCTGGCAACTGGTTCGCGGACCATAACGAGTGACCGAGCCGTATACAATAATTCGTCTCTTTCTTTTTCTTTTGAAACTCGTCGGTATGATATCACTAAATAATAGATAAAAATTATTAAGAAGTAAAAACCTTATCATTTGTTTCGCCTGGGTTACATTTAAACATACATAAAACTGAGAAAATGTAAAAGGCTAATCCACTGAAATTGTCCAGATGTCGATGACGAACAGCGTCTATTAGACGCGTGGCAATCGCGTCAATTGAGTTATTCGCTCGTCATAAAGACGAGTGGTATGTGGAAACGTACACGCGCGATAACCGACTCGCGGACGATTCTCATCCGATATGCAAAGAAGATTTAACACTGGAGAGGTGGAAGCTGCTGTCGCTGCTGCTTACACGTAAAGGTAAAGGATAGTCGCGCGACATCGCGCGATTTCCCCGGCTGAAGGGACGCGGTTACCAGGTTATTTCATTTCTCGAAACTGGTTCTGGCAGCGGCGAGATAAGCCCGTCGTTCCGCGAGGAACGACGTTTTCTCATCAGCTCGAAGACGAATCGCCCGGCGCGTGTCTGTCTCCTCGGCCCTGCAATTGCAATTGCGTCGCGCACGTACGCGAAAGCAATTTCGCGGTAGAAACAAAAGAATCGAGTCGCCCCTCTCCCTCCCACCTGTCACGGTAATAAAGGCGAGTTATCCCAATTCCCCTATGCTCCGACGTTTCGTTCTGTCACATCACGCGCGCGCGACTCCTCCCGGTGAAACCGGCCGAGTCGCTCAAATCCAAAGGTTTTACCTTTTGTTTCGCGGTACATTAGGCAAGCTTATCACCCTGCCCCGTGTTCGTCGTCCTTTCAGGCAGAGACGTCATTTCTCGATTTATTCGCGGGAACTTTGCTCCGGTGAGTAACTCGAGCAGGTCGATCGTTAGGTCGGTGTTGCGTAGAAGGTTGAAATAGTCGTTGGTTGGATCGTTTAAAGTGGTATTATTCTGGTAATCTGTCTTAAAAGAAATCAATTTTTGTTTTTACATTTTCTCAAAGTATATGCTTTCGAGATTGCCTGTGTAAAAGAATTTGTTTGAAGATTAGCAAAGTTATAGATATTTAAAGGAAATGGTGTACTACTCGCAACGTACATAAGTATGAATATTTTTGTACAAAAACTACAAGAAATATTTTATTTTATAATATTATTATTTATTTTTATATTATTATTGTTTTATAATATTTTATTTTTTGCACTGCTCGATTGATTGTAAGTATGAATGTTTTTGTACAACGGGTGACAGAAACTTCAAATGTGTTTTTCTCAAATCCATATTTTTTAAACTGTCTTACGTTTTAGTTGACCGATTGACTTGAAATTTGGAAGAGATCTTCTTTATCGCATGAACCACGGATTTCAAAATCTGATGTCTTCTATTTTTTTTTTTTTTTTCTTTACCACCTGGTTTTTTAGTTTCAAATAACAAGGTGGACTGGAATCACGCCAGCCATTATTCAAACCCGTTTAAATACATGCTTTACCAAAGGCTATATAATTTCCACAAATTTCATTAATTTCGTTAAAAAAAAATTGTAAATACTCTTTAAGTATGAATAAATCTGTGTGCAAAAACTGCATACCAAAATGTATCATGGTTTCCTTGGGAAAAAATCCCAAAAGAGTCGATGTTTTCAAGCTTACCAGAATACCTCCTTAAATGGATCTTTTAGGCAATAAAATTGAGAAATATGCAAGTAGGTCTTTAATTTAAAAGTTGTTTTGGTGCCACACAGCGCTGTGCAGATTTCGCGTCAAATGCCACAGCGTTTGATCGCGATGTTGAACTGATGAAGCAAAGAGAGTTAAATCACTCATGCAACAACATGAAACGCGATTACACTGATTCGCATATTTATCACTACAGTGAAGTGAAAACAATGCGATCACGACGCTGTTTGGCATTTTTTGCAAGCAGGCACCGATTCATTTCACAGAGAATTTCGGGAGAATACTCTCCCCGCGGTACGATGACGCGGGATATTAAATTCTCCATTTCGTGCGTAGCAAAAAAATTTCGTGCGTTTCCAATCAATGCTCGCTGTTGCGCAAACCGTCGGCGTGCCGATCTCGTTAAAGCGATTCCCCCCCGATTTTACGTGCACGTTTACCTTTGCTCCCGGTTATTATTTCTTCCCGCTAGACTTTCTCGCCGGGCAGAAAAAAAAAACTGGGACGCGATCGAAACACACAAGAGTGAAAGCGCTTGAAATTCCGCCTAAGAGAAGCCGGCTCGGTTGCTCCGTTCCGAGCAAAAATTGCCTCATTATTCTTCACCGTCCAGAGAACGGCCGAAAAGAAAAGAGAAGAGGGGAGAAGAAAAGAAAGGACACGGAGGAGGGAAAAACAAGTAAATAAAAAGAAGAAAAAAAATGAAAAAAAGAAGAAGAAGAGGAAGAAGAGAAATATGAAGTTGCGCGTGCGGCAGGCAGTGACTGGCGAAATCACCGATACAATCGGTTTCGCGTACAAGGGCCGAAGGAATCGATCGACTTCTGTAGCGCGGAGTAACGCGTATCGATGAAACACGGGACGAGAAAGCCGGGCTGTTTTTCCATTTTTTTTTTTTTTTGTTGTCTCGAGCAGACTGGTAACACACCTGTTTCTCGACCGAGCCGAGGGTTAATAATCCCGCGAGGCGATTACGATGATTAACTGGAGTGGTTGGCGTGTGATCTCTGATTGAAAGGAAGCGTACAAAGGGGGCCACAGAGCCAGCCGATGACGAGAAAATCGACTGCCGGTCGATGAATATATTACCAGGTTTCTCCCTGTATTAATTCGTTAATGGACCGGGCCCCGTAGTGTCGAAACAAGATCTCCGAAGGACATCGAAGGCACCTCTCTTCCGTCGCACCTGCGATTTCTCGCTAATTATTTTTATTATTTAACTGGACGTCGGTTAATGGTGTTCGGTGTTAAAATGATTTACATTTTTCCCTCGGGCGTTTGATTGGCTCTGGCCGGCAGCCTGCCTGTTTCTTCGTCGTTCCACTTACTTTATCCGAAGCATTATCGGGGGTTTCGTATTTTCTGCGACTGGTCGTTGATCTAACAGATCTGCCTCTCTCGCCGTGGAAATGCACGGACACGGTGTCTCTCTCTGGGAACGAGGATAATAATTTAACTCTGACTCTGTCTCAAAAAAGTCTTCCAGATAGTCTTCTGTGTGTTAATAACATGCTCTTATTAATAAAAAAAAAAAAAATTCCGAATGACCAATAGATTCGAAACAACGGTAAATTTTTAGCTGTTACTTCGATCCGCAACTCCAGATCTCGCAATTAGTTACGTAACAAACACTATCCGGTGACCAATCAAAGATCAAAGACACACACTCCCTGGCCAATTCACTTTTTATCGCTAACGACGACTTCTAATCGCTGCCAAACGAGCCACTCTACCCTTTGACGTCTACGTCGGTGGAAACCAGACGACGGGGAGAGAAAGAGAAAGAGAGAAAGAGAGAAAAAAGGAAAAGAAGTAGGAGAAAAAATTGACCGCCAAGCCAAGAGCAGTAGCAAGCAGAGCGAGTATACGTGGCCTGGGAAGGAAAATCACATCCGGTTGATCGGTTTTGGCGCGGACCGCCAGCAACGGCGTCCACAAAGTGACGAGGATATCCATTACTTGCCTATGAGCCGACGGCCGGCCGGGTTGGGTCAGAGGTGTCAATTAAACCGAAATGGTGCGCTAATGAACAAAAGCTTTCGCGTAATCCGGTGCACGAGGACCTATTATTAGCGTGTCACGTAAGTGGTTTTCTTTCGCCTGGCATCCGGCCCAGGGGAGATAATTGGCCGCGGGACCGGAAACCGCCGCACCGGTGGGAATATCTCGACACCTAGGCTGCCGGCCAACTTGCCAGACGATTATTCTCAGAATTTCTCGTTCGATTTACGGACTATCGATATGCTCGTCAGTGATACACTTGCAATTCCAAATTTAATCGCTTGCGCTCGATTCATTTTCAATGTTGTTGGGTGTAAACTTGTATTTATTTTTAGGGAAACGAATTAAAGTAATTTACAGCGGTGGAATTTAACGTTTTGTAATTATTTTAGTTACTATCGTTATAATGAGATTTAATTTTTAGTATCTTTTAGAGTGTGTTACTTTTTTTTTTTTTTTTTAGCATGAAATACGAGTTCTATGACAAATTTTTATTGTCATCTCCAGCATGACATAGGAGTGCAAAGGGTTGAAAATTAAAAAAAAAAAAGAATCGATTACAAAATTTTACCAGTTACTTCGTAGCACAAAGGACCCGACGTACCGACACGTGAAAACGAAGTCTCTGCTCTCTTTTCCTGGTTGCATCATGCCTCGTTACGTCGTTTGATTATTATGATTGAAGAATGCAAAAGGACCGTCTGACCACGTTCGAAAAATACGAACTAGCTATTATTTCGCTCGTGCTTACATTCTAAAAAAAAAAAAAAAAAAAAAAAAACGGAAAGCAGCGACAGGAAAAGAGTGTCCCGTGGATAAGTGGGGACAATTACCGGGTCTGCAATTACCGTTTGAAAAGGTAAACAGCTCGAAAAAGGGGGGGTCCGCGACGACGGATTTTAGAAATCGTTACGAGCGAGAACGCCTACGAACGAACGACTTTCTCCGTGGCCGTAATGTTCCCATGCAAAGCCAATGGTAATCGATGAACGCGCGACTCGATCTCGACGGGCCACGGGCGAGTAATTTATTCGTTTATATTTCGCGGCGGCGGCGCGGCACGCGAAATGAAGACGTCATGAGTGCAAAAAATTTGAAACAGATCCCGCGTGTTTGTTCTGATCCGATGCTATTCGCGCGAGATTATACTCTGGCGAGAGATAGAGAGAGGTGTATCAGTGCTCTGGGAAAAAAGTAGCGGAGGATCGATGTTACAAGCGATAGTTTCGTTTCTGGCGGATCGGAACTTTCTTCCCCCCAGGCGGGTCGAAGAGGATCAATTGGATCAACGATCGTTTACTATGCAAACTGCGATAACTCCGGGAACTTCTCGATGCAAAGTATCGAGGAACGCACGGATTATGGTAGACAAATGACGTTAACTTTCGAAACGTGCGAGAAGATCTCGTGAAATTTTTTTTTGCTTCTCGACGCTCTCGACGATGAGTGTACAAAGGTATAACACGGGAGGGAATGAAATAGAAAGGTTATCGACGACAACGAGATATCGGAAACTATTATTTTGCAGCTGAAAGCTTTATCCGTGCAATGTGAATTTCGGTCGGTTACATGTAACACTCGTAACATACTCGCGCGCAAATACTCGTTTCTATTCAATACGTTGATTATACTACAGACCGGAGGAGAGTACTCTTCTGCAGCTTTCAATCTAGTTAATCCGGAAAACCCCGATTATTCTACCTTTACTCGAAAACTTACGGAAAATCGAATATCTCGTATTTTTTCCACCTCTTCGAAAAGAGAAAGAAAAAAAGATTCCAGATTGGAGGACACTTTTCTACCAACGAATCAAAACTGTTTTTTTTTTTTTTTTTTTTTTTTTTAGAACCTTCTCTTAAGAAATGATCCGTTTCGCTGTAGACCGTTTACGTGCAAATGCAACTTTGAGAAATCGTGCGATCTCGTCTTCCGACGAGAGCGATTAAAAAGAAAAGAGAGAAATGGCTGAAGTAAGTAAGAGTAAACGCGCGAGAGGAACGGAGGGCGGACAATTTCTCAGCGTGAAGCCGAAGTTACGTCTCCTCGAGCGTGTACGCTCGTCCCATTAGCGACAGACGAAAGTGGTATACCGTGTTTTGCATACCGTTGAAAATTTCGATCGCGTGACAAACCGCGAAAGCTGCGCCCAAGGATACCGGCGCGATCCGGTCGACATTCATTATCCAACTATGTCCACCCCTTCCCTCCCCCCTTCCCCCTCGATCCCGATAATTACACATTCGGCCCGTTTTTCTGGCCTGGCGCAATGCCACTTACCGGCGACCCTTGAACCCTCCGACCGGCCGAAGTACCGTTCTTTGATTACCAAACGGCGCTTTCGATATCGAATCTTGCCTTTTACTGCACGCGGTGCCTGCCCGTACAACGACACGCGAAAAATGGAAATCGAACGGAAACGAAAAGTAACGGTACGCCTGGTTCGTAGATTTCCATGGGAATCGCGAATAAAATGACGATTCTTTTCATTTTTTTCCCCCTCTCTTTTAAATTTTTATTATTTGAAGTTTGCATCAACCACTCGAATGGGTTATCAATTTGTACTTGCAATTTAGTATAAAGGGAAATGATTATAATTACAATTGTCTCGGAAAGTATGTTAGTTTTAAGAGTGATTCTTTATACTTTAGATTGTCATTCAGGGAAGAGCTTATGTTCAGTTGATGTCTATTCACGGTGTATTTTCTGCACTGGACGATAATGACAATTCTTGTTGTGTATTTCTTGGACGAGTGTATTGAAAATATTTTTAATATGAAAAACGTTTCTGATCGATTTCTGGAATTTAACTATCCCGGGGAATTTTATTCTCTGGCAAGTGTAAATTGATTGTAATATTGTAGAGGATGGTTTCAGCATCAAATAAACAACCCGAACAACAATGATTCTACGTGGAAAAATAAGCCGAAGAGAAGGAACAAAATTTGTTCATTTAAGATTCGGTTTTCCAGAAAATCAAGTTCAAGATTTACCAAATATGTCTGCTTGAATTTAGCTAATTCTAGACGTAAACAGAAGAAAATAATTTTACACAGGATCGAAAAAAATTTCTCCTGTAAGATGCTTCGTTTATTCAGATAACTTTTGACGAAACATATGTATATGTATATTCATATTTACTTTCTTGGAAAAAATTTTATTCCACATTTTTCCACAAGGAATCACTCGCGCTGTTGTCGAAGCATCCTGTACAATACGGATGATATGGCTTCACGATACTCAACTTAATACAAAGCAGTATCTTTAAAAGGAATTTCACGATCTATTACGCCGGATCATTTTACCAGTTTATGATAAAATAATAGAATAATCCAAGGAAAGATAGGTGTTGAAAATTTGAGAATGTACTTTGCTAAATTACGAGGCGAAATGTCTATATATATATGGATTTCATTATGCGCCCACGAGCCTCGAACAGTTTCTCGCACGGGTACGTACTCAAACTTTTCTTAAACACACGTAGAATATTCTACCTTTGCCTCTAAAAGATTTCGTCTCGCCTCGGCCACTCTAATCAAAATTTCGCCGGGGAAATTTCACGCACACTCCGCTCTGTATATTTTTCGTTAATAGACTCGTTAATCTGACGAATTTTAAACGGGTCCCTCGGCGAGCGATGCGTCGCGACGTCAAACAACGCCTCTCGGAGACACGCCGGGCGTTTAATTATCTCGGCGATGCGCTTCTTATCGAGCCCACGCCGAAATGGTTAATTACACGATGGCGATCGAGCGTTTCAGCCCCCCCCCCCCGTGGACAGGCCAGTTTGATTCGTTACGCCACGTTTATATTAACTACTGATCAGCAGGGGAGAACAGCGGGGCGGAAGGGTGAACGAGAAAGAAATTTTTGGTGCTCGCGGGCGCAACGATCGGCGAGGCTCGTTCATGACTTCTTCGCTCTGTCGTTGGACGACTCGTGCGTAAATTCGCGTATAAATAACCGCGATCGGCCATTACGAAGAATTAAGTACGTTCCTTTGAATGTCGGCGGGAATTAAGAGCGTGCAATTTTTCAACGTAAACTCGTCTCGAGTCGCGCCTCCTCGGGGTAACTCGATCGCGTAACATTTATATCGGAAACCATGATTTATTGGTTCGAGACTGGTACGGCAACGGATACGACGTGGCTCGCCTCTCTTTCCTTTCTTTCTTTTTTTTTTTTTTTTTTTTTTTTTACCTTTGAATTCAGTTGGTTTCTTTTTCTCGAGCGGTACGCAATCGTCGTAATCATGCTCGTTCGTCCGCTCTCCGGCAAGCTGCGGACTCCTGCGATTAATCGAACTGTGTATTTACATCGAACAATGTGATTTACTTGATTACTAAGTACAAAATCGATTATGGCGTCGTTTTTCTTCGTTCAATGCCAACGTGTTCGATATGCAGGATTCTCCTTATGCGATTTGTCCTTGTGCCTTCCTGTCTGCGGTGTAATTTTAAAATTGTCTCAAGTTATATACGCGACAATCGATAAATGTTCGACAAATTACGAACAATTCACAACGATGACGAATATATATTTTCAAATCACACGAGGTTCGTTGATGAATCGCTCTCACCACCCTTAAGAGTGCGCACCCTCGTAGGTAAACCAATACACACGTCCCACGCCCTTCATTCAAAAGTTTGGTCGTAATTTTCTGTCACATATGTGTGAAACAGTCGACAACCACGACACAGAAACTAAATTTATTTAAAAAGAAAATAGATATTAATAAGTACGACAAACATTTAATTTCTAAATATATATTTATTTTTTTTATTTTACAAAAATAATATATATATATTATTTTTGTAATATAAAAAATTTTAAAATATTTTGTAATATTTAGATCATTTATTTTTGAGATAATTAAAATTATTAAAATTAATTAATTAACTCTGATACAAAAGGTACAAAATAAATTTTATTTATTTATTTTAAAAAAATGTATTTTCATTCTACCATACGTCGATCCCAAACTGTGAAAAGTGTGACTGGGGATCAATATGTTTAGCGCCTTTCCATTTCTTCTTTTTTTTTTTTTATTATTGTACCGTACATTTCTCAATCATATCCAAATCCCCGGTAGTATAAAACAATGACAGACGCAAGCGCGATAATCCTAATCCGAAGAAGAAGGAACGCATTGCTTGCATACCGAGCGTTGTCATAATTTCCAAGCCGTACCCTGCTCCATAATTTATCGCGTCGCGGATCGCTGAAACTCGTCGTCTATCCAACAGTAACAAAACCCACGTCGTCCATACATACACGTCTCCGCGATAGTTTAAAAATGAATCACGAGACTCTGTAAATCGCGGTGAACCTTTCGTTCATTCGCCATGGGCTATGGGGGTGTGTGTGCTGTGGAAGTACGAGGAATCACGCGACGCGAAAGGAGAGAACAATCGTCGGTGATGGACGCGAGACGACACGACGTGGCACGGCGGGACAGAGCGTTGCGCCGTCAGGCATCAGGATGAAGTCGTTAATCCACTCAAAGGGTCGAATTAAAGGTCTCGTTGTAATGGTTGTAATGACTGGGCGATTCGAGGACCGCAGAATCGTCGGTGTCTTGTACGGCCGGCCTCGGTGTCTTGTTAGCCTGCCACCAGGGTCACGGATAAAGCAAACAGACGGGAATACTCGTGACAGCGTCGGCGTGTAACCGCGTGAGTAAGCAGCGAGCAACGTCGAACGTATCCGTCCGTACGCCAAACGTTCGATGATACGAATGATACGGGGGAAACATGCCGATTGCGCGTATTGTTTTAGACGCTTTGCACGGTGTTTGCACTACGAGCGGGCGCTACAGCTCTGCTGATGTCACGTTTTCAAACTTGTATTTATGTACGTCGAGTCGTTTGATTCCAACGCAAAGGTCAACGTAATTTCGCGCTCTGTTCAATCCACTTGTTAAAGACGCTCCCAAAAATCTGTATCATCACATCGAATCGTTTGATTTTGGTTGAAAGTTCAACTTTTTCACCTCTTTGCCTGCTGAAGATTTTACTCCAAGTTTTGTACTCCATTTAACCACGTTGCGCTGGCAACTGATTGCGGACCATAACGAGTAACCGAACCGTATACAATAATTCGTCGCTTTATTTTTGAACTCGTCGCTCTTTGATATCACTGGATAGAAATTATTGAGAAGTAATAAATTTATTATTTGTTTTGCCTACTTAATTATATTTAAATATACTTAAAACTGAGAAAGTGTTGCAATTTTGGGAGAAAAAGTTCTCGACGTGCGTGGCAATTCCAGCGCAAGAGATTAATATTAGATTTGCTAAAGATACTCTTAAAAATCTGTAACTATATTCAGTGTCATTCGGTTTACTTGGTTTTAACAGTCTTCAGCTCTTTACCTGATAAAGAGCAATTTTGCACTCTATTCAATATTAGTTTTATTAAAGATACCTTTAGATATCTGTAACTATATTGAGCCACTTGGTTTACTTCGTTACAACGATCTTCAATTCTTTGCTTGCTAAACATAATTTTGTATCCTATTCAATATTATTATACGCCTTATTAAAGGTGCTTTCAAAAATTTATTGTCCCTCAAAGATCTTGCATTTTGCTAGATTCGAACTGCTCGTCGAGACGAGTATGTCAGCGTCCCGCGATATCGACTCGAATCGAACAAATTCCTCGAGAACTATCAAAGAGATCGGTTTTTTAAGACGGCCAGTCGGTTGGCCAACGACCATCAGACTCCTCGTTGGACACGCTGTGAAAAACGATGAATTATTCATGCAGCTTTATTATCGTCACACTGTTACATCGTCGTCTACCGGTGGTAACTCTATCTTGAACACGGACACGAGCTAGCCCCGGCTTCCTTCCAATTCAATATGGATTCCGTTCTCCGGTGACGTAGCAGTCTAAGGTTTCCTTCTCGGCCTTCCTTCTCTCGGCGAGTCTGGGCTTCGTGTAATTCTCAGACCCGAGATCGGCTCTCTTCTCGGTATTCACGAACCGATCGAATCGATCAGAGGGAATGTATACGTGAACGAAGCGACTGGCAAAGGTGATGTAATCACACCACCATTGACAACGTGGTGAGTTTAGGTACGAATTTCAGTTTTCACGTACGAATTCCTCGTGTGTAATTTTTATCCTCTTCGTTGGCGGGATTTATTTGTCTATTTATTTGTCTATTGCTCGTCACGTTACGTGGAACGTAACGATTCGGTCTCGTCAGTTAGATTCGACGACGAAGAACAAATCGATATTGCTTACGCGACACGCGATTAGGGTATCGCGATGCTCTCTCGTCGATTATTTAGCTTCGATTCACGTCAAATTACCGACCAGAAACTGCGCCACCAATTTACCTTGATTAGCCATTTACGAATGCCACACTCCGCCGTGGGCAACATAGGTGGCTATTTACTATGTAGAATGCGCCTACGTCCGACGTGTAACGCACTTGTAGGGCCAAATATCGGTATTCGATATTCCGTCATATTATTTGGATTTCTACAAGTATATTTCATATCACGTTGTTAATTGTTATCGTTGGACGCAAGTTCTACATACAGGCGTCATTTTCACATCTTTGTCGGAGATTTTCTCGGAACGACGGGATATTATACAGGGTGGAAAGAAAAGTTTTTTTTCGTGGCTATCGTTGATGAATTCTACATCTTCGATTTGATGAAAGTACATGTAAAGAAAAATTAATCTTATAATTTGTGAATTTTAGGCTTAAAAATATTTGTTCTTTTGCATTGTATTTTACTCATCAGGAAGATTCTACTCATCCAAGAAACCATAGGTGGCGACTTAATAGCTTCTCTTGAAGAATGGCGAAAAAGTTTCTTAATCGTTCGATATTGCGGACGCGTATGTGCTAACAGCGACTTTATGATTTTGGACACGTGGATGTCTGTTTTACGTAATTTTCGTATTAAGTTTCACTAATATTTGATTTACCATAGTTGTAGCATCGGTATGAGTCTAAATAATCAAATAATAAAACTGTTAACATTATTCAAAATATAAACATTGCGCGTCCAGAATCGGGGGGAATAAAGTCGCTGTTAGGACGCACATGTCCGCACTATTAAATGATTAAGAAACTTTTTTGCCATTTTTCCTTGAAAAAGCTTTATCTTCGTGACGAGTAGAATACAAAAAAAAAAAAAAAATTTGGAATTCAAGGACAAAATCAATTTTGCGGCAGATTCTTTACATGTTGTATTACCATCAAATCAAAGATGTGCCAAACTTGCAAATCGATGATAATCAAATCTTTCATGTCACTCTGTACATGATTTATAGCAAATCGCTGTGATTAACGAAACTGGTAATATCTGCTCGTCAAACAAATTGGTGATTAAAGCTTCAACGTCTGTCTTTGTCGTTGTTTAATTACTATCCTCGTCACCTTTTCCGATTTCCGGCGAAATTTCACATTTGATGGACGTGTTACATTCAAAAATCTCGGGCGCAGCGTATTCGGAAGCGTTGATCGGTTCGCGCGATTGCGTATCGACGGGTGTTCGTATCGACGTTAACGTCCACTTGAACCGGCTTCGTTTTCTGTTCATATTTCACGGGCCACGCAGAGAGAGGGTATAACTAATTTGAACCGCGAGCCAGAGGCGCGCGCGTTTATAAATCACCGGGCAACGAGATAGTCTATCAAAATCTCCCAGTCTTATTTCACTTTATATCGAGGGCATTTACTCACGGCGACTTATCGCGGCGAGGGACGTTCAACCGGGTGGGTAATTGTTCACGGACTATCGCCTCACTGGGCGGAGATAGTTCCTCTCGGAAATATTCGTCGCCGAACAGTCGTGTAAATAGAGGCTGGATAAGGGGAACCAAATTGCACGCAGTTGAGGCCGACGAAAGTTGACGACACGCCGATTTGATTACTTCCGATTTCCCGGTTATCTCGATTGCACGACGGAAACGAACGCTCTGCCGCGTGACGAACAACAAATAAACAAGTGATCTGACGACTCGTGGTTTCCATCCGCAGAACGAGTTTGCAACTGCTTTTTTAGAAAATAGTGTGTCGGCGTAAATACTCGAGGTGTTTGATCGTCTAATGAACTCGAGTACGCTACTCGATGTTACTGCAGGAATTGTTGGACTCATTAACGATGGAATGTTCATAATTCAAAAGAACGTAGGGATACGCATATTATATACATAAAATCTGTCGACGAAACTTCAAAATTATTTAATTCATTTATAAAATAAATTATTACGGCAATTTGCTGATAGTTTTATTCGGTATTTACGAAGAAAATATAAAAATGTTACTAGAATTTATTCGTGAAAATATTACTTATACTCAAAGCTAATCGAATATGATATTTACACGAGGAGAGAGAGAGAGAGAGAGAGAGAACGATACACGCGAATGACATGATTGAAACACCTCGTACTTCAAATTACTTAGCAATCACAATGCCCACGTCGCGTATGCTACGACGGGGTGTTAGTAACTTCACACTGCCTTCGACAATAGAGTCATCAGTAAACACTTCTTAATAGGAGCCCGCGCGCACGACGCGAGCGCGTGTTAAAGCTTCCATCGAGAAAGAGAGAGAGAGCTTGATTTAGCCTCATGCCGAACTGCACGAAAGAAACAGAAGGGCACAAAGAACCCGGTAATAAACTGTAAAAGCATTGTCGCATCACGACAGTCATCAAACACAACGAGTCGTCAAAACAAGCGACAGTGTCGAGCAAAATTACAGGCAGCCATCCATCAGCCGGTCGCGGACAATGGGTGTCAAGTATAGGTGCGGATACGGTGCGCGCTCGCGCGCTTTCGCGTTGCCCACGAAACGATGCCATTCACCGCTCAAGGGTCCCAATTTTCTCCGCCATTAGGTCAGACCGAGAGAAGAATTACAATCGGGAGAGAAGGGCGGCTGCATTGTTCTATCGTTTCGAAGCGGCGGTCAACAGATGTCGATCGGGGGATCTTCGCCAGCTGTTTCGCCAAATGTTGCCGTGCGAAAGTTCGAAATCGTCGGTCCGTTTGAAGCCGAAGAAACAGAAAGACGAAAGACAGACGAAATCTGGACTGATCTAATGCCGTCGCCCACACTTTGGCGAATTGCGATCAGGCTGCAATGAGGCTCGATATATTAATTAGTCAGTAAGTAGTAGTGCTGGCTTACTTGTTTCGCCGTCAAAGTGTGTTGTATACATCAATATACTGCTACGATTTTTCAAGTTTTTCCTTCTATATAAAGAATTTGAGATTTACTTTACTTTGCACGCGGGGCAATTACGTTAGAATAAACTTCGAACGAATTAAAGTTTCGAAATTGAAAGAACGAATAAATTCGAGTTTCTATGGAAGAAACTTGGATTCGTTCTTTCTTCACATCGACGATCGAACAGGAAAATATATAATATAAATTAATTGTTATCTTCTGAATGGAACAATCGGTTCGGTAGTAATCTTGACTTTAAGCAAAGTATTTTTCTTTACATCGACGATCGAATTGAGAATGGATATGAATAAAAATTGGTTAAAATGTATACGCGTTGATTAAATAATAATAATAATAATAATAATCAAGTTCCAAAGATTTCCTTGAGACGACTCGAGGCGCGTGTATCAGTCGGCAGAGTGACGCTCGAGGAATTTCGACCGGCCGATTTATCCCCGATTTAGCCGGGCTCTTTTGTGCCGTGCCGCTTCAGGCATTGCGCGCATAATTTCAATAACATCCCCACGGTCAGCTTGGCGAAAGCGTCGAGTCACGAGGATGGCCAGCTGGGACTTGGAGGAAACGATTAATTTTTCATCGGCTGGAACGACTCGTTTGTTCGAATCGTTGGACGATTGTAACGGACGATTAAAAGTTACACACGCCGACGTGAATCCTCGATCGTACATACTTCTTGACCCTCGATTCGTCAGGATTTTTACGGATAAAACTTTTTATCGTGTTTCTTTATGAGTTAATGAGTGGGCCAAAAATCACTTCCTACTAAAATAACAAACAATAAAGGAAATAATTTTTAAAACGTAGTGGAAAAGAAATCATATTTGAACGTAAATTTAATTAATAATTTACTTAAACTTAAGCTTAAATTTAATTAATTATTTAAATAACAAAAAATAAAGGAAATAATTTTTGAAACGTAGTGGAAAAAAATCACGTGTTTGAACTTAAATTTAATTTAAAATTAGTTTTTTCTTTTATTTTGACGTTTTATTTAAAAAGAAAATACGGGAAAGAAACTTTTGGCCCACTCTGTATTTACCAATCCGTACAAGATTAGCCTGCTCAAGTTTTTAGCTTAGGTTCTACGTACTAATTTGTGGTTCGTTCGAGATCCAAAGTAGATTAAAAGCTGACTTGCTCTTACCTGAAACAAACAAAATGTGAAACGATTAATTATCGAGATCTAGTTTCCATGGTTTGATTTTAACACAGCGAGAGATGATTTTTTTTTTTTCTTAATTTCAATCGATCAGTAACTAGTTGGGATCGCGACAACTGCAACTTTTACATCAGCTGATTATTCGAGGGCTTAGATCTCTTTCGTTGATGATTGACAGACTCTTAATTAAAGTTCATTAACTAAACAGCTTGTCGAACAACACTGTAATTACTAGAACGCCGAGTTTTTTTTTGGCCTGGCACTCCATTTACTCGCAGTCCAATCTCCTTGACTAATCCACGCTTTCGTTACTTCCCAGAACTTAGATAAATTTTTACCTAGGTTCGCTTATTGAACATAGATTAAACTAGTTTTTAAACAAATTCCATTCGTTAAACTCCAATCTGTTTCGGCAAAGAGCTCTTTTTACTTTTCCATGCTTCTTAGATTTAGATTTAACGATAGACACGCATAATCTTCGCTATATCTACTTTATACTTTTTCTTTATTTCATTTAATAAATACGCCACGATCGTAGAATTTTAGAGTCGTAATAAGTTGATATTGAAGAAAAGAAAGAAAGAAAAAAATTTTGAGTGGAAGTATAATGTATAATGAGAAGAACGTATTATAATTCCGTCTCTTCGAGGAATGAAACGCGCCAATTCAACCAAATTTGACAAATTACACGTTCCACGGCTGTAGAGTTCAAGCGTGTTTGGCGGTGTTCGAAGAAAGTCGCGTTCTCGAGTCTCGAAATTAGGAGGTAAAGACCGTCTTGGAACGATGTTCGTGAACGATCTCCGTGAAGTCACGTGAACCAGTTGCATGACGGAGGCGCGCGAAAGTTCGCGTGTCACGGCGGAAATAGAGCATCCCCCGACGAACTTGAAGAATAAAATTTCGTGGAAATCGATAATCCTTGTTTCAGGCGAACGTGTCTCGGAACAGAGACGCGTCTCCATCGTGAGACATCTGTCAACGAACATTCGCACACATCTGCGTATCGATTCTTTTGTAGTTTTTCCAACATCGAACGTTTTGCTGATAGAACTTAGAATTGAATCGATAGAATGCAATCAGGAACGAAATTTAATATAATCACTTTTCACAAAGGTGCGATATAGTCGGAAACTGGGTGTTGTAGTTTCACAAGGCAGATTGAACAGTAAAAACTGTTTCCTTTGTATCTCCTTGCTTATGTTGCTTCTTTTTGTCGTAACACGAATTTCTCTCGACATTTTTTATAAAAGCTCGGAAAACTTGCAATAGGGATTGATCGATGCTTTTACGTTCGATTCTTGCTTTTTAAACACATGTATTTGATAATATTCGTACAGGGTGATTACATTCATGTAGGAGCTGATTCTGAACGTGAAAAAACGAGTCTTAAAGAAAGAATAAAAATTCCTCGTTTATCGAGAAAATTGAGTTTGAAAATTTATCAAATGGATGCATATTATATTTACATTTCTAACTAATTTCTAAAAGTGACAGAAAAGAACGAATTAACAGCAAAACAAGTAAAGAACGTGGAATAATAAAACTTTTTTTGTACGGTGCTCCATTTTCGAGAAAATCGAGTTTGAAAGTTGCACGCGTGTATCGAGGGCAATTTTCAAAAGAAAATGTATATAAAGCTCATTTTCTAGAAAATGACGGAAAAAGTTTATTTTACACTTTTCACGTATTGAACGTCCTCGTGTCGACTATTCGCACCTGTCACAGTACGGAATTAAATTCAAGTATACTTGATAAATCTTCAAACTCGATTTTAATGAAAAGGCTTGAATGAAAAAATTTTATTCTTCCTTTTCGATTCGTTTTTCCATGTAGAACCTAGTAGCATTGTTTCGCCACTTGCGAAACAAGCCTGTATATGAGTGAAACTTTCAGTTCTTTCTTCCAATAAAGTAAAATAAAGTACAACTCGGAATACATTGATCTTTGATTCTTAACCGAACGACTGACGTTAAAGTGAAGAAGAAATGTAAGAAAGTAACTAACAGCGACGTACCATAAATTTAGATTTCGTCCTAGTTGGGGCAAATGATCGTGGAATCGCATCGTTTCGGAATATTTTCCCGAAACAATGCACTCGGGGGAATAGAGTATGCAAATATCGGTTCAAACGCGGTTGGAATTCAAACTCAGCGCCGAATCGCGAAGCAGTCCGGCCTCTATGTTACAAAGAGGTCGCGGAGCTGCGATATTCTGCTTTAAAATATTCTCTGTTCGTGCGTGTACCTAGGTATAAATACTGTTTAACAAACATGGAACCAATCTTCGTTTTATTTCGTTGGACTTTGAAAAATCGAAAGTTGGAGAGAAATTGATGTTTTTTTGTAAAAAGAAAAGAAAAAATTATATCTTTATATCTGTCCCCTTCTTTTTCCTGTATTAAAACGAAAATTTTTTACAAATTTGTTATAAAGTTGTATATTGAAATCTGAACATGTATACGTTCCACGCGCTGTGACGATCATTTTTTCCGATTGTCTTCTAAGATCAATTCAATTCGGTAAGAAGACACTGTAAAATTTGTTATCAAAATAACGTGAATATTACTTCTTAGTATTACTATGTAGTATTATATAATTTATATAATGAATTATTATTATTTAATATTATTTATTACCGTTACTAAAAATATTTAGAACAAAATCTTGCATTTTAAATTAATTTTAATATCATTAAAAAATTGTTTCTTAAAATAATACCATAAAATTAAATTTATTAGCTTTGTAATGTAATGCATCTTAAATTCTAAATACGTCTCTCAATAATTATAGTTCTTGCACTATTATAAAAATTATAAAAATTGCAAGACATACTTCAGAAACAAAATGATTTAATACCAATAGGTCTGAATGGAAACTTAAAAATGGTCCGGCACGGAATGCTGAAATTTAATAATAACAAAATTAAATTTATTAACTTTGTAATGTAATGCATCTTAAATTCTAAATACGTTTCTCCATAATTATAATTCTTGCACTATTATAAAAATTGCAAGACATACTTCAGAAACAAAATGATTTAATATTAATAGGTCTGAATGGAAACTTAAAAATGGTCCGGCACGGAACACTGAAATTTAATAATAACAAAATTAAATTTATTAACTTTGTAATGTAATGCATCTTAAATTCTAAATACATTTCTCCATAATTATAATTCTTGCACTATTATAAAAATTGCAAGACATACTTCAGAAACAAAATGATTTAATATTAATAGGTCTGAATGGAAACTTAAAAATGGTCCGGCACGGAACGCTGAAATTTAATAATAACAAAATTTATTAACTTTGTAATGTAATGCATCTTAAATTCTAAATACGTTTCTCCAAAATTATAATTCTTGCACTATTATAAAAATTGCAAGACATACTTCAGAAACAAAATGATTCATATTAATAGGTCTGAATGGAAACTTAAAAATGGTCCGACACGGAATGCTGAAATTTTATAGAAAATAAAAGAAGACGAAGAGGAGTGCATCTCCAAAACTTGGTGAAAACTCGACGCAACAGCGAGAGAGACCAACAGCTGCAGGATCGAGGTGGACAGCGATGAAGCCCGTGCGGGTAAGCGAACAGTCTCGATGCGGAGGAAAGCTGCGTGCCGGTTTCCGTAGCGGCGGAGCCGGTCGAACGCGAGGGAAAAAAGACGTGGCTCGGCCTCTCCCGGGGTTGCTTTTTACCGAGGCCGACCGGCAAAACCGCGTTACAAATTATCCGGCCGCGTATACGGGCGCGTACGAGAGAGGTCAAGCATGCGCCGCGATCGTGTACCTAGCTCCTTTTCGAGCCAGCTGCGCGACGAACGCCAACGGCGAGAGGGGGGAAGACGCTGCTGCATGTACGACGCCACAGGGAATGGAGATTCACGCGAGGGTGTATCATACCCGTGAAACGTTCATTTAATAAGATGGCAGATTTTTTCGAAGGGTTATTTTCGACGGAGGAAACGGGGCAACAAAGAAGGACTTTTAAGATTTCGTTAGGGAGATAAAAGTAAAAGAGCCAAGAGAAACGACTGACAATTTCGTTCTCCTCGCGTGTGCATTTTGAAGGAGATCGAGTAACTTCTTTGATTGATTAATCCACCAGTAATGAATACTTGTACGGTGGAAAGGAAGAACGAACCAGGAAATTCGTGCCAGAATTCACCGATCAAATCTACGCGAGAATAAATTAACCTCACCACGACCAACAATCCTTTCCGAATTCGATCGTCGCGAATCGCCAATTTTTCCACTCGCAAAGCCGTCCGAAGGGCGACGAAGGCGCAAGGTGGAAAATCGTCTGGCAACGTTGTCGTCGTTTCATTATTAAGCCGTAATTTTTAACTCGAGCAAATAACCCAACCTCGAGGAAAAAAATATAATTTTCCGCTCGACTGAGAAACAGCGGGCGAACCCGTTTTGTCCCGGCGAACACGTTTTTATTTCTCCCATTAGCCTCTCCCACCTCCTCGCCCCCTCCCCCTCTCTCCCCCCACTGCCGTTTCTGCGTAATTGCCATCGAATAAAACGTCGCGAGGTATCGACGTTTCCCCCCTGTTTCCACCGACGTTTTAATTGAAACGCGTGATACCGGAAACCGTTTCGACGCGTCCCGTTTCGATTCGAAATAACGCTTCCGGTCCCTGTTACTGCTGGGGGAGGAAGAATAAAATCCCCCTTTGAGCATTAACGCTTATCGTCAACGCTGTGTGGCTGCTTCTTAGGATCAAAGGACGAGACAGAGAACAGTTCCCGAACGAGAACGCTTCTTGAACTCGTCGAAAGATAAGTCGACGAGCCAGCGTCTGCTCGGTTATCCGGCCGCGCGTGATTTCCTAACCACGCCCTTTAATTAGTCCTTCTTTCTCGCTCGTATCCGCCATTGTCGAGCACTCGCGAGAACTTTGCTAATTATACCATCGACCGAGAAAAAAAAAAAAAAAAAAAAGGAAAAGGGAGAACCGTGTATCGTTTCTTTCGTTTGAACCTCGTCCCGCCACGTTCGCGCGTTTAACCTACTTTCCCCATTGACGTTGAAATTTCGGCGTTTATTGCACGCGGATCATTTTGCAGTTTGCGACAGAGCGATGGAATTTTTTTTTCGTCGTTCGAATTGAAGTCATTACTGTGTCGTCGTTATTAATCGAGAGAATCGTTAATTAATTTTCGGAGTAACAAATTCGCTGTTTTCACCAGACGATAATTACGTAATTCAACCTTCGATTCGACTGCCTGACTTTCGTCAGATCGAACGCGTCATTGGAAATTCAACCTCTCACTCCGGGGTGCTGTTCGATGAAAATCGGTCACGGATAACGTCGAGAAGATTTTTGATGGTTGATCGTTCACGGTTCAGGGATTTTCGTTCTTTCTTCCGACGGAGGACGGAAGGGAGGGCTCCGATGAATTACAGTCGGATCGAGAAAGGGGAGAGACACAGTTTCGACAATCGCGACGCTCGGAAACTCGGTCACCCGTGTACGAGGGTCAGCCGCTTCACGGCTGACAAGGGCTCGTGACGTTTGAATTTCGCGCCGCGACCTTGAGCGCTGCTTCGCCGGCGAACGCACCGAATACTCTTGACCTTTTCGAGCCGCGATGCGCTGAGAATTTCACCTCGTGTTTTCTCTCATCTCGAGTGCCGCGCGCGAGGCCTCTCGGCTCTCGAACTTCTTCCGACCGGTCGTTAAAACAAGAATTCAGCTCGCTCGAATACACACGCTTCGCCAACCGCGACTTCGTGAACCGTGATTTTTGATTTGAGGTCGAGAGAAAGACTTGATCGATGCTTTGTTTCGACTAAATGTCGCAGAGTCTACAAATGTAGCTTGCCAGGAATATATCTGAATCAATTTCATTTAACGATTTTTCGAATGTTTGTTAACCATTAAATTATTGCAGGATAGAGAGAAAAGATTATTCGTAGCCATCATGGATAAATTCTACAAATTCTTCGATTTGATGGACATACATATAAAGAACCTGCTGCAAAATTGACCTTGATCTTGAATTTCAAGGACAATTTCTTTTTTTTTTTTTTTGCGTTGTATTATATTTATCACGAAGATCAAACTTGTCAAAAGAATCATAGATCGCAATTTAATAGTTCTCTTGAAAAATGGCAAACAAGTCGCTGTGGTCGCGTGTGTTCCAACAGCGACTTTATTTCTCCAGTTTTGGACGCGTGAATGTTTATATTTCGAATAATGTTAGTTAGTTTTATTATTTGATTATTCAGATGATGCAACAACTACGATAAATCAAATGTTAGTGAAACCGAATCCAGAATCATAAAGTCGCTGTTAGCACGCAATGTTAATTGATTAAGAAACTTTTTTGCCATTTTTCAAACGAACTGTCAGAGTGCAAAAGGAAAAAAGAAAAGAAATTTTTGATCTTGAAATTCAAACAGTTAGTTTTATTATTTGATTATTCAGATGATGCAACAACTACGATAAATCAAATGTTAGTGAAACCGAATCCAGAATCATAAAGTCGCTGTTAGAATGCAATGTTAATTGATTAAGAAACTTTTTTGCCATTTTTCAAACGAACTGTCAGAGTGCAAAAGGAAAAAAGAAAAAAAATTTTTGATCTTGAAATTCAAACAGTTAGTTTTATTATTTGATTATTCAGACTCACACTGATGCAACAACTACGATAAATCAAATGTTAGTGAAACCGAATCCAGAATCATAAAGTCGCTGTTAGAACGCAATGTTAATTGATTAA
The DNA here is from genome assembly GCF_011392965.1 of Frieseomelitta varia. NCBI lineage: Eukaryota > Metazoa > Arthropoda > Insecta > Hymenoptera > Apidae > Frieseomelitta > Frieseomelitta varia. Next base: position 198,852 of record NW_025110205.1, on the reverse strand, counting down.
GAAATTTTTTTGCCATTTTTCAAACGAACTGTCAGAGTCAAGAGAAAAGAAATTTTTGATCTTGAAATTCAAACAGTTAGTTTTATTACTTGATTATTCAGACTCACACTGATGCAACAACTACGATAAATCAAATGTTAGTGAAACCGAATCCAGAATCATAAAGTCGCTGTTAGAACGCAATGTTAATTGATTAAGAAATTTTTTTGCCATTTTTCAAACGAACTGTCAGAGTCAAGAGAAAAGAAATTTTTGATCTTGAAATTCAAACAGTTAGTTTTATTACTTGATTATTCAGACTCACACTGATGCAACAACTACGATAAATCAAATGTTAGTGAAACCGAATCCAGAATCATAAAGTCGCTGTTAGCACGCAATGTTAATTGATTAAGAAACTTTTTTGCCATTTTTCAAACGAACTGTCAGAGTGTAAAAAGAAAAAAAAAAAAAAAGAAATTTTTGATCTTGAAATTCAAACTTTTCTTTTCACCCTATATATCGTCGATGATCGTCTCGCGATCGGTTCAGCCTGAACGCGACCAGAAAGCAAGAGGGGACCTTGCCCATGCACATTTGGCGCGTTTTCTCGGTGAAGTGAGACGTGAATATACGCGAACCGGATGGTAAAAGACCATCGGGCTTTCAATATGTGCCCGCCAGATCGTACGTGGCAGATCTGCGCGAGGTCTCGCGCGAGCAGACACGTCTACCTCGTAGCTCACTTTCACGAGAACGTTGTTATTCCACGTTTGTCGCGGTCGTATACTTCGAACCTGGCATGTCAAACACACCAGTTTTGCAAGCGACGAAAAACCGCTTTTTCACGCCTCTCTTTCTCTCTCTCTCTCTCTTTTTCTCGAGACAAAGGAGAGCCCTGGTGTCTTTTATCGTCGTGCAAGGTGTGATCTCACACGAATCATTGCGTTTCGACATCTTCGGGGAACAATCTTCCATTTGTTGCTTCATCGAACACCGCGTGGCCGATTCAGTTCTTCGAATTTCTGCAAAATTGTATTGCAGACTTTTACTCAGATGATATTGAAACTCAGTTGACAAACGAGTTTTTTTTTTTTTCATATACATAGATAACTTTCGTTCGTTTTCATTCACTTTTTCACTCGGAACATCCAAATTGAGACATGCGTGACGCTGAACTCCCAGTGGAAATTCAGATGCGTGATATGTGACGCCGGTAGCGGACGTGTGAAGAGCACGTTCCATAGCTTCTTTTAGCGAGCGAGTGACAATAGATATCTGAGAATTCTTCTGAAAATGTACGTTGGGATTGAAATTCGATTCCTGAGAGCTTGAACTCTCTTTCTCTCTGATGGTAGAATGAAACAACGAAAAATTCAGAATGGACAGTTTAGAAAATGATCGTTTCTCGTTTGTGATAATTGGTCGTGAAAAATTCGTACTTTCAGCTTCTTTCTTTCAGTATGTTAATTTATATTTTCAGCTTCCTCCTCCTCCGACATTAATATATTTTATTATCGTGTACTTTGAGCTCGTTCTTTCGAAGAACAGATCGGCACACGTGACACGTCGATCGTTTCGGGCGGTTTATTAAACAAACTTGTAACTCGCCTCTCGCTGGAGTGAATTCGATAAAAAACGAACGATTGTTTACTAACAAACCGAATCGATAATGGCAGCCCGTACAACGTTGTTCATTGTGCAGTTGTACCGCCTATGTTTGACGTCCAAACATCCTCGCGGAACACGCTTCGGCCCTGAGATTGCTTTGCTTTTCAATTTATGAATCACGCATGAATCGAATACACGTTCCATTATATCGACAGTTGTCGTTCTTTATCTTTCAGTAACCTCAATAAATTCATGTTTCTATTGATCTTTCTAGACTATCTAGAGATGGACAAAGAAATATATATAAACGTAAAGAGAAAAAAAGTATTCCTTATAAATATTTACCTATATTTAACTGAGATTGCTCTGCTTTATAACTCTCGGATGAATCGAATACATTTATCTTTCATTAATCGAGACAAATTCGCGTTTCAAAACGAAATTCTGTCGATCTTAGATTGTCGAAACGAGTGATGAAAACAAAGAGAAAAACATTTCTTACAAATATTTAACTACTACGAGTTTGGTTTGCTTTATAAATCTCGTATGAATCGAATACACAATTCGATTATTGACAGTTATCACACGTTGTCTGCCTTTTGTCAATCGAAAAAGAATGCATACAAAGGAAAATATTTCTTCCTACAAATATATATATAAAACTGTTAAAATATTCTTTCCTTCGAATATACAACGACGCGGATAACGTAGTTGATTTTCAATTTCCTAATTTTTCTAACGTTGCAAGAACGTTATCTATCCATCTAGTAGTTATTAAACAACGTAAAACGATCGGGAGTTTTATTATACTTTTATTATTGGAAAACCGTCAACTGAAAAAAAAGACAAAAAAAAAAAAAACAAATTTCGAGCTCCGCGAAAGATCGCTCCGACAGAGTTGCAATTTTCGATTGAAATTCGAGTTGCCACTTGGAAAGAAGGATCAAATGGCGGAGTACCAGCTTCCACAACAGCGCTTTACGTGTCTCGATTCCCCAACTGTTTCACGTGCACGTTTGCCTGATCGGTGTGTGGCACAGTGAATTTGATAAGAAACAAATTTCGAATTCCCTGTGGTGAATTCAGCCCTCCTTCCCGGCGATAAGGCAGCTTCGAGGGACACACGATCACGGCCGTGAGAGGAGTAACTCGAATTTTCCTGACAAATACTTATGCGATACTTTTGCCCACACGTGCACGCACACGTATACGTCTGTCGTGCGTTTCCTTCCTTCTCTTTTGTTTCTTTCTCAAACATTTATAGGAAATAATTGTAGTTCCGCGGTCTGCTCTTTGACGCGCGGTATTTTCAATTTTTATGTTTCCGCCGGTGTTCCGCGGGCGAGAGGTGTCCCTTGAAAAATACAACAAAAGCGTCGAAGAGGAACGAATCGAATGTGCGTGCAAAGGAAATTGGCTCTCACGAGGAATTCTTCTCCCTACCCTCCCAACTCCTTTGAAACGTTCCGCTGGAAAATTAGCTGTCATTATGGCAACTTTTAAGCTGTTCGCCGCTTTTCACCGGCGTGTCAATACGGCGACGCTAAACGGAATTCGTTAAAGCCAAACCAGCCACTTCGGGTGCCACAGCCGCATAAACGTCACCCGTGAGATGAAATTATTTTTCGCTGGTAATTACTTTTTAATTAACCGCCCGCAAATTTACCGATATCGCGGCCAAACTCATTAAATGTGAATTAGTTTCCTTTACAACGGTGCTCCCGGAGCCACCGATATACATATAAACCAACGTTTAATTAATGACCACATTATTGCGTGGTAATAGCGCGTGTACAGCCACGTTTGTCCACCAGGTTTGCGAGTACAACGTGTCCTTTCGTGTAATTGTTGTGACATAATTCCTCGTGATCGAAAAAACGAATTCAAGAAGAAAAATCGGAAAAAAAGAAAGAAAAAGAAGAACGAGAAGTTGGAACAGAATGATTGACAAAATGGTTCGTGTTTGATAGGTTTAAATGGCCATTTCGCGCGCGGGACGCAACGAGACACCTCGTATCACGAGGCCCGAGGGCGGAATTGCGCGGCGAATTCGCAAAGTGGCTGAACGGAAGAGTGGCGTCATCCGGCTCGCCGTGACATTTGACCGTTCTATTATTTCGGGAGCGTGATTGGTCGTCATTCCGCGCTGCGTGCAAACTCTGTTTGCCATCGTCGGATCCGGATCAAGGCCGTCGTTGATCGACGAACAAGCGTCTCGTTAGAATGGAACTGAACCGGGCTGCGGTTTGGAACGGTGTTGTAATTGTCGAAAAGTCAGCGGCAACGTGGAAGAAAGTATATATGTGTACACACTTATATACAAGTATATACACTACCGTCCATAAGTCACCGGACACTACAACAAATTGTGGTACGAGCAATTATATTTGATGAAATATCCTATTTTATCGAAACGAAATTACTATTTATTACATATGTATAATGTATAGAATACATGTGTCATACAGTGTTTATGTGTCAAAAATCTTACCAAGTAGTATATAATGTATTACTCGTGCAGATATGACGGTCTGAACTAACCGTGGCATTCTTTCGATTAATTGTATCAATATTTCGGAATGAATTTCTTTCCACGCTTCTTCTAATTTTTTCCATAAGTTTTTCTTCGATTTTGGACTCGTTTTCCGAAGTCTTCTGTCTAATTCATCCCATAATTCTTCGATTGGATTTTTTAAATATTTTTTAAATATACTTTTAAATATATTTTAATACATTTAAAAGTATATTTATTAAATATTTAAAAGTATATTTATTAAATATTTTTTTTTATATTTTTTGAAATATTCATTCAGACTATATACATAAAATGTCAGTTTTGTTTTCAAGTATTATTATAAAATAGTACATATAAAGTACATATAACAAGATTTTACAATAAAATTAATCCAGAAAAGTATATCTGTGTTCCAGTAACTATCCAGCTCAAAATAAACAAGTATCATATGGAATGTATATGTTTTGGTATTGCAAAATTATCCATCCTGAAATTCCTTCTTTCAGGTTCCATTTTTCTCCCGTCTTCGACGAAGATCATTCATCGCTGGTGAAATACATTCTCGATGTATCGATAATGATCAGAACCAAGAGAATGTCTATTATCTCGTTGACGTAAAACTCAACGGAATATAAAGCAAAGATCCCTAGTCAATGTTACGCTGGAACAAGACGTCATAATGTAACGCGTGTGTTGGCATGTGTCAGGTGGCGCTCTGGTGGGTCAGATGAGGCGTGACACACACCGGCGTGTCACACAGCAGCCGACCTGTTAAATAATGTAAGTCATAGGAGTGTCTCGCGCGAGGGTAGATTTCGAGATGTAACTCGACGTGCTGACTATTCGGCGAGCCTCCGCATGACTGTAATATTCCATCTGATTCTCTGGTAGACAGTTCGTGGAAATATTGTGAGCTGCACGAGGATACGAATGATTTAAAAACGAAGCGATCTTTCGCATTGAAATATTAAAGTATCGGCTGCGAGTGGATGCTAGCTCTGAAACGAAATTTCCTTTCGGCCGATGGCAATGGAGTAATTAACGTGTTCGATTCAGGACACCGCTGCTCGGAAATAACAAACGTCGCGGCGAGAGAGAGAGAGAGAGAGAGAGAGAGAGAGAGAGGCGCGTTCGCGACTCCACATTCGCCGAATGTCAAATTAACGAGCCGATTCAGGCGACAACCGCTTAATCAGACGTGCATTTATGCCGCGACTCTGTTTAATTACGATCTCCACGCGGCGCAGGACAACGCTATTACATGCACTCAGCGGGAATAAGCGCGATGTAATTTTCAACCGTACCTTTCTCAAAATTCCATCCGGCTGCGTTCGAATCAAATAACCATTCCCGCTATTCGCGGCAGCCCCGTGTGTTTGTTATACGGACGCAGATGAATCGCGATAGAAGCGCTGATATGACGATTGTGTTACCGATATTGTAATAGATAACCCGGCTGATCCGAGGTTTTTGTTACATTATTCCAGTAATCAGGAATCGTTGAATCAAGAATTTTCCGGGCAATCTCTCGCGATTCTTTTCTTTTTTTTTTTTTTTTTTTTTTTCTTTTTGTTGCGAGTTCCATTTTCTAAATAACAGCGACGGTCGATCGATCGATGCACGTTGGGAAAGAGACAAAAGGGTGAGCGAAACAGACAAAATGGCAGAGCTCTAGTCGGGATGATGGTGAATAACGCGCGAGGCGGATGATTCAAACCAAGGAACGGGTTAAGGATGAGTGATTCAGCACCGAGTAAAAATATTTAACCAAGATATATGGCTACGTCACCGGAGTGCATCGCGGTAATAATTTGAAATAGCGATATCACGTTCGAGTCGATTTGTTTGGTTAGGTTACTGTTTCAGGATCCTCCGTTACAGGATCATGGCTTTTTACGACGTTACGTATATGGTACGTTATAGTACGTGGATTATAGATGCATAGGAAGAGCGAGTCATTAGCATTAATTTATCTTTATGCATCCTGTATTCGCTGTATTAACGATAATAATGATTCGCTACAAGGTGTTTTTTGTCGATGCGTATTTAAACAGGCAGTAGAATTTGTTTTGTTATGTGCTGGCTCTTTAAGGCCAGCCTTTTTTTGTTAGATTAGTCATTTTGTTTCGTAGAAGGTGTGGCTGAAACTTTTCTCTAAAAACTATTCAAATTTTTGCCGATCTTTCCTTCGCTACTTTATAGAATTTCGGATATTACAGTTGCGCGATGAAAATTCAATGGATTTTTTAAATTTCTTAAACGCCGACGCTTAAAGTTTTATAAAGTAGCGAAAAAAAGTCGTACAACTAGTTTTAAGGGGAAATTTCAGTCTTTAAGACCTTGGTGAATTTAATCATGAACAAAATTTTCCAAAATTTTCTACAATTTTTCTTTCGAACAAGAGTATTCCATTTTTTCGTTCTGTACATAATGTTAAAATATCTTTGGGGGGGAAAAAAAGGTCAAAGTGCTTGACACTTTAAAACAAGCGCGAAACAAGTCTTTTCCTCACAAAGTTGCAACAGTTCGAATTAACGACGAGTCTTCGTTGAGCATTTGCCGAATAAACTTTTTCGCGGGCGATTGTGCGTGTAAAAGTTCTTAAACGACCCTACCTCGTCGCGTTAAGGATTAATCACGTCCCGGGACGTTTCCCGCGCGCGTTCAGAAACTCCAACGATCCCTGCCCAATGACCCGTGTCCACCCGACCAACCGAGCGGAATAGAGAAACGAAACAGCAGACCGCGGTCCGGTTTCCGGTAAACAAGCGGTATCGCGAGCCGCGACGCGGCTGATCAGCCGATGATAGTAATCAGAACGTTGAGGATAAATCACGCGAGCGTTGATTACGATATTTCGAAACGTGATCGAAAACCGGTTGATCTATGACCAGTTGGCGTGGCTGTCTGCTGTGCCCCTCTTTCCCTCGTACTGATCGTACGAACGCGCGACGAGATTTATCCGGGAAATTTCGTTCGTTTGGTCCTCCTCTCTGGACTGCACACGCAGAGAGAACGTTTTCTCCGGATTCTCATCGCGTGGCCCGACGCGGGAGATTCTGATTGGAACGTTAGAAACCTGGCATCGATCGTTATCGATCACTTCGGGACACCTTTGTATTCAAATTACGTAGCTGGCCGCTCGCGATCGATCGACGGGGTATATCGCGCCACGCGGAATTGTTTCCGCGCGCGGACCGTGTGTCGTGTCTTGTTCCCGGGGAAGATCGGTTACTCGGGGACCGTTATTGATGCGCTCGCCGTCGACTCGATCGGCTGCGTGTTGATTTAGGGAGCAATTACGGGTGAGAAATGCGGATGCCTAGATAGAAAGTAGTCTCGCGCTTTCGTGAAAAATTCGAGGACGAAGAGATTGGTCTTGATTCGCCGATAAAAAGCTACTTGAGAGTTGTCCGAAAACAAACTTTAGTATTTGTGCTCGTTTTCCAGGGCACAGGTTTTTTTCGTCCAAATAGTTTTGTCACTGGATATCTGCTTGATTGTGAATATCGCGAAGCGACGTAATATTGGCACCCTCTTTTGTCGCGGCCGTCGCCTTTCAATTTTGAATTTAATATAGTCGACTGTTTGGCTTTACAATATTGGATTTAATCTTTTGGGTTAGGTTTGGGGCGGGGAAAGTGGCACCCCGTTCGAGTGTGAAAGAATACCCGACTTCTCCAACTCGGTTCAATTTTGAATTATTAAATGTTTAGAGTAGAAATATCCTGCGAAATATCCTCCAATTGAAAAGCATTAAACTTAAGAAATTTTCTTATCCAAATCGAGGATAGTGGTTACAGAATTTATTGAAACATTTGTAGGCAAACAGGCGCAGGTTTCCCTTTCACTTCTCTCATTTTCTATCTGATTTAACACGTACCGTGAATATCTGAATACTTAAACAAGCTGTTTCGTGGACAATTTAGGAAAAAAAAAAAAAGAAAATCACACGCGCGAAACACGAGGAGAAAGCATCGCTTCTCGCTTGTCGTTCTTAGTTTGAAAATATACTCTCGCGACGAATATTGCAAGAGCTAGATGAATGAAATACGGGGTACACGTATATATGTATTTATAGATCGTACGTCACCGTCGTGGATCATATGCAAACACGTCCGACGACGGGATTCCAACGCCCAGTAGAAACAGGAATTCATAGACGGACAAATGCTGAAAGATTGTTTGCGAAAGATTTTATTATAAATTACCATTTATTCAACAACGTTGTAACGTTGTAACGTTGTAATATTGGAACGATTGAATGTGTACAGTGAAGAGAGCGTAATAACAATGAAAAATTGTGATTAATTTAAACTGGTATAACTGATATTTGTAAAAAAGTAATCAAATATTTAGCAATCCACTTGGTCTCAGTTTAAAGAGCAAAGCTTCCAGTTGCGAATTCATTTCTTTTGAAGATGATTTTACATCACGTAGCATGTAGGAAACAGGTTTTTGTCGGAAATTGTAAAAATTCAAACGTATGCAAAAGTATTAAAAATTTCTTTTCTTTAAGCTAGATTCATCATCATTTTGAAGATTAACGTTTCTTTCTACAATTTTCCCTTTACTGTTTTATTGAATGTTGAATATTAGAATTACACCGATAAAAATTCGAAGATCCCAACATGTTTCAAATTCAAGAAAATGGCGAAAAAATATCGTACAGCGAATTTCAAGAGATTGCTGTAAAAACAAAATTTCAAGACCATGCTAGATGCTAGCTTTAGTTATAAGAAAAATCTTTACACGCGTTTGACTTTTTAGTTTTTGAAAAAAATATTTCCCGAGTTTTCCACTCGCTACATGACGTAAAATCATTTTCGAAAAGAGCAAATTCACAATTGTCAAAACTACTTCGTGCTTTAAAATGAGACCAACTAGATCGTTGTATGATCTTTTACGAAATTATATTTACATTATATAGTTTGAGATATCTTTTACGAAATTATATTTACATTATATAGTTTGAGATATCGGCAATTTTTCATTGTCATTGATACAGTTATGCTCTTCATTGCAGAGTGATATTTGTTGTACCGGGGATTACTTACGATTGACGTTAATTAATTGAGAATGTTATTAAACATATTTCCGAAGGAAAATTCTCCATAGATTCAACGAAAGATTATGTTTGACGTGATTTTCGGGTTTCGTGTAATTTTTTAATTTTAAAACTTCTGCTTTAATGTAACTTCTAACGTTAGTTTGCAGCTCAAATTTCCATACATCCATATTTAAAAACATCTCTATTTATATAGAATAACATTCTATGCTTCGGTAATAAATATATCCACTTGATTTAAATATAATCGAAACAGATGTCGCTACAAGTTAGCTGCAAAAATAATTTCCATGTGCATTGTATCAAAACGCGTAACGTTTGCCATTGCATTGTAAGAAAAATATTTAATTGCACGAATTTAATTGTTACAAATCTGATTATCAAAGAAAGAGAAAAAATTCTGAAAATTTGTCAATCTTAACACATTTACATAGAACTTCCGTGCTCCAATAACAAACGTATCCATTTGATTTCGATAATCGAAACAGTTGTCGCTACAAGAATAATTTACACGTGTGTTAAACGCGGAATGTTCGAAAAATTCTGGAAATTTGTCAAAGCTTCGTACAAACACGAGTGAACGTCCACTCGCAAAGAGTAACATGGATTCTCCGTTACGTCGTAAGGAAGACACACACGCGAAAGAGAAAGGTCCAAAGTATGAGAACGGGCTGAGAAGTTGGCGAACAAAAGTCCTAGAGCTAGACATCGACGTAATATCGTCCGAGAGCCATCAGCCAAAAGCATCGATCTTCCAGCGCAAATCGAATCATCTTTCAATTCCAGAGGATTCGAGTGTCCGGGCGTTTGGCTGCATCGTGCGCGCTACGTTAATAGAACGATGGCGAAACGATCGGGAGTGGGAAAGCAAGTAGTGGATGGAGAAGGAATATCGGGGAAAAAGGTATATGGCGATTGGCATTCGACGTGAAATTGTTTTTGCATGGTTTTTTCGCGTGGATGTGCAATACGCTTTGCGGTAAGTGTCCGTGGAACTGCTATTGGCCGGGTATGTACGCGTGTGCATGTGTGTGTGTATGTGTGTGCTCCTGAGAACGATTCGTTTCCTCCGTTCGTACCCCGAGCTCGTGATAAATCGCGATGGGGACCAATAGCGTCGCAGTTGCTTCTTACGTTGCTCTCTGGTTGTGGAGGAGAGATCGTTCGTACTTCGGGGACTGCCAGTCAGCTAAGGATTCTAGATTTCAGGCGAGACTTATGAAGATTTCACGCGAAACAACAACGACCGCTCACGAGATACATTCGCTTCGTTTGTACGTAATTGCCGGTTCATCTGAACGTAGACGAGGATACGTAAAATACGTCGAGAGCGAATGTGAAGCAATTGGAGAGGGACGAATTCTTCGGCAGGAACGGAAAGCTTCCAAAGCTCGAACAAGTATATTTGTGAATCTTAACCTCTTGCGCTGGCAACTGGTTCATGAACCATAACGAGTGACCAAACCGCAAAACCACAAATAATTCGGCACTTTCTTTTTGACCTTGTCGGTATGATAACACTGGATAGAAATTACTGAGAAGTAATAAATTTATTATTTGTTTTGCCTGTACCTTAAATATACCTAAAAACTAAGAAAATATTGCAATTTTGGGATAAAAGATTCTCTCGACGTGCGTGGCAAGAACATTGTAAATGATACGTAAATTTTAAATAAAACGCACAATGACACCGTAGAAGGAAGGAAATCGACAGATTCCTGAAATTTGACACAGGAAGGAATCTGTTGTTCGGGATAAGGATTAAACGGGCCTCGTCGACATTTCGAATGCATCATCAGGAGGACGAAGGCGTGCACGGATGCAAGGCGAGAACGACGGCAATTCGGAGGAAGCAGCTATTAATCAATCAAAGCGCGGCGCGACACGTAGAGAGGTAACGCGCGACGACGGCCGGTTGGAGAACGAGAGAGGAGGAGGCGGAGAGCAAAGGAGATGAGAGAGAGAGAGAGAGAGAGCCAGGAAGCGCGTTAATGGTTCTCATTCTCTTGCGAGATGCAACGAGCATTCACAGCCGCCTCGGCGCTCGTTCGATGGCGCCTCACCTGCATATCAATGCACCTTCCTCCGGAGTTGCTCATTTGCATAGCCTCGTCGACCTCTCTCGCTCGGACGAAGACGAAGCTCGACGTGATAGTCGACGTATTTCTTGCTGGATACATCCACGAGTGTCGAGCAGACACTCCCTCCCGAAGGATTTCCCAACGCGACAGAGAAGACGCACTCCACTCGTAGTAGCACTACTGGCAGTAGCTCGATAGACTCAACGAACGGAAGAAGAGAAAACACACTGATTTAACGTTGAATTGAAATGGCCCCTGAAAGAGAGGGGGTCACGTGTGTACACAGGTTAGACCGGGATACACGGAGGCTCTCTTGTGTTCCGGGATTCGCTTTCGCTTTCTCCTGTTCCTCTTCTCCTCGTCTTGCGTGCCAGACGACGGAAATCCGGGAAAAACAGACGCGCGTTCGAACAACCACGCCCGTTCGTCGTCGATTCGAATTGGCCCACGCCGAGGAAATTAATTAGATGGAATTTCGCCAGGGATCGCTTGTTTTCCTATCGCTTCGGCACCGGCAGAAGAACCGAGGCCGGAACAGCTTCGGCACCGTCCACAACCCACCAACACCGAACGCCTACAATTTCCAAGATTCTACAGTTTCGTTCCGGATCAATTTGTTACTCGAGGCAATTTTCTGATCGATTTCTTGCAATCGACCGTTACATCGTCGGGGTGTGTTCTCCTCTAAAGGAAATGTCTCCCCCGTAACTCCGCTTAGACGCTAAATCTCAAACCGTCCGTCAACGTACGACGTTTCTATACCACCGTAATAAAATTGTCTCGTTGCTCTCGTGACCATATTATTTGTTACAACATTAGGCGAGGACAATTGCGCCGAATCGAGGACAGGGGCAGGAACATTCTGAAACTTATTTCCAGCCATCGACTCTCAAGTTTAAGTGCCGATTCCGTTCGAGAGGCGCTCATGGTCGTCGCAGTTCTCCCCCCACTTGCAGTCGAGACACGGAAGAGTGGGGGTAGAGCCACGAACGGTCTAGACTCCGGAGCGACCAATTGATTTCAGACGAACTATAGCGAGCGTCGAGGTCGTCTCGTGGAGCAGCAGCAGCGGCCTGCGAACGTTGAAAAGCTCGAGATTCTCAGTACCGGTACCAGTACCGGTACCGGTTCGGTTGATTCTTTGTTGAGAGGTCGGTTCAGGAAACTCGAAACGGTGGCGAGAGTGGGAGAAGGGTGGCGTATCCTCGTAAACAGAGAACGAAAAGTCTCTTTAATTCTGACGAATCTTTTAACGAAAAAAACAGGGGTCGAAAGAGGCTTTCTCTCGGTACGCTTCGGTTACCACCTCGACGACTTTCGTTCGAGGCTTTTCAAACCCCTTCCGTCTCGCCTCCCACGCCCAGCCACTCAGCCTTTCTTTCGTGGGTCCTTGTCAGCTTTATTTCCGCGCGGAGAAACGTCGAGGATAATGCAGAACAGCATCGCCTGACCGGGCATGATTCAATCCTTCCGGGCTACTCATTTCCAACCTGGCTACCTTGATTTTTCCTCGAAGGGTCCACTCCCTCCCCTCTCTCCACACACACACACACACACACACATACACACACCACCGTCTCCTCGCTGTCGTCGCTTCGTACGAGAAAATGCTCGCTCGGCCGTGTTCGCGCTACGATTTTGCCACTTCGTCAAGTGGAACGAACGAACGAACCGAAACAAGTTATTATCCTCTTGTACTACACGTCTTTGGCTTTTCTTTCTTGCTCTTTCAAACTAGGTTTCTCGTACGTCGAGGATTTTAATCCTTTTAATTCTTTGTCGCGCGACAAATCGAGAACGCAGAAAACTCGCGGTCTCGAATGAAATTCCAGAGGAGAGGAACTTTTACGAAAATCTCTCCGGCCCCTAGAAAGTTCCTAGAACCAATTTGCAACCAATTTTACACTAGCGAAGAAATTTCACGTTAAGAGATCTTCGTCGTCTTGGGAAGTATTTTCTTTTTTCTTTCTTTCTTTCTTTCTTTTTTTGGCAAGCAGGAGGACGTAACATGCAATAACTATGTTCGATCTCGGACTCGGAGAACGTACTTGCACGCCTTGCAGAAAAACACCAGGTATCTCGTTAAGAAGTTGGCGAGTCGTCGTCGAGGACGGTCTCGGGCGAGAAGTCGATTTCCAAAGTTGGAAGAGCGTACGTTACCTCCATAAATCCAAATAAGAATTATTTATAGAAGTCGACGGATCCGGTTACCGCAGACGCTCCGGAGACCGGAACTTTCCGCCGACAACCTGACAAACTTGATGTCCGCCGTTATATCCCGCCGGCTTGCCTGGGATATTATTTTTCGAATTGCAAACTGGCCGACACGTCCTGCGCCCGAGCGGAACTTTCGAAACGAGTTCGAAACTGAATAAACGTTTAAGGATATCGGGGATAAGGATCGTGCGGATACGCGGAAGCATGAAAAGTACCCGGTACACCGTGTTGGAAAATTCCCCCGTTTCCTTTATACGATCGATCCCCTTTTTCTTACGAAGAATTTCTCGAAGAAAGGAAGCTGTTGTACGGCGTTACACGAATCGAATTCCAATTCTCATAAGTCCCTTTGAAAGAAGAACTTATTTTCCTTTCCGGAAAAATATTTTCCTGCCGATAAATGAGATTTTGTGAAATTGATTTTTTTTTCTCAAATGTAAAAAATATTTTTCTGCCAAACGAAAAAGATCTTGCGAAGGACATTTTGACAAACGGAATTTAGATCGAAAAGCAGAAAAAAGAAAAAATGTAAAGTGTGTGTTTTTCTACATCTTCTTGCACTTTTGTACACGCGGTGAAAAATTTCGTTCCGCGTTTGATCGGCAAGAAAATTCTGAAGCTTCGCCGTTCGGCTCGATACGAGGACGACTCCAGTGATTCAGAAGGTAGCTTCTGAAGATTTCCAATCACGAAAGAGGACGTTCGAACGTCCAACAAAAATACCAAGAAAGACTATCTTTCCTTGCTTGAAATTTTCTCCATAGTGTATACACATCGTACACACCGTGAAAGTTTTGTCCGTCCTCGAGAACGCTTTCTTTGATTAGGCAACATTTTCGGCGACTCGTTTCACGACCCGAGCTAACATCGTGACTCCAACTATGAAAGCAATCGAAAATTGTTGCCTGGATATCCCCCCTACGCCATTGTAGAATCCATAAATCTCTGTTTAAGCATTTCGCAAGAACGAAAGTATCGAGAGAATTAAATTAATGCGAGTCTCTGAAGAAACTCGGCAAAGAAACAAACAAGGCATCGAGAAAGAACGAGAGGTGGAAAAAGTAGAAAAAAAAGGAGCTGTCGGGGAGGAATTAATAAATGATGTCGGAAAAGAGAGAGAGAGAGAGAGAGAGAGAGAGAGAGAAATGGTTGGGCGTTCCTTTTCACAGGAGAAATGATTCCTGAAGGGAGTTCGAGACGAGTCTGAAAGGATCAAAGTTGGTCGGGATCCAATTCACGGTCGGAGAGGCTTCAGTCTCTCTCCTTATCCGAGACGACTTTTCAATCCGTGGAAAAATGGCAAAAGAACAAATTTATTTTCGTGAAAATGTTTCCCGACCGATTCCGCGCCTTCTGTTCTCCACCTTTTCTTTCCTTTTTTTTTTCTGTTTTCGCTCTTGCTTCTCCCGGCCGACGCGCTGGAAAGGAAAAAAAGGGAGGACGGCGTGTAGGTCGGGAGATCGAGACGAGGAGAAGGAATAAAATGACGCGAGAAAGATGGACGTTCCTTCCGGCGGCGGCGGCAACGACGACGACGACGACTCGTTCCGGAAGAGCAATCGCCTCTCGCTAGCACTCGGGCCGTCGTCGCGGTCGCCGCCCCCCCGCTGGCGTCGCTTAATTACGCGAGAACGTTCATCTCGGGACGCGAGCGTGCCAGATATTTCAAAGTTCTCCCTCGGTCAGAAGGTTCCCAGAAAAACGATTTCGCTACATCGTGATACCCACCGTGAGATGGAGAGCGCTCGCTCGCTCGCTCGCTTATTACTTCGACGCGAAAAACACGGAGAGAAATTGGACGAAACGACGTCGCGTTGTACAACTGGGAAAAATGATATGAGAATACTTGTTGAGGTGTTTACGACGTTTTCGAGAATACTTACAGAAGTGTTTACGACGTTCTTCACGCACATTGCTATTTACGCACAGCGAAGAAATAAAAAATTGTCGATATAATTTCGTAAAAAAAAAAGGGAGGGTCATTGAATCTCGGTGTCATTGAACATGAAAGTTTCTACTTTGACAGTATGTAGCGAGTTCGTTCTTTTCGAAGATGATTCTACATCACGTAGCAGATGGGAGAAAGCTCTCGTGTAAAAATTTGAATTTTAAAATTGAGTTGTAGAAGTTCAAACGCGTGTAAAAAACACATTGAAGAACTTTGTTCGCGACTATTGAGATTGAGATTTTTCTCTTTGCAACGAGCTATTAAAATTCGTTGATTTTTTCTTTTTTTTAAAATAATTTTATTGCGTTTGGAACATTGGGATTGAATGACAAAATAAATAAAAAAATGAATAAAATGGTGAAATAAAATCATACAAGTTTTAACGAATCGTCGTAAAACGAATTGTAAAGTTTTCAATCTTCGAAATAATGGTAGATCTAGCTATGAAAAAGACTTTTCAATGTCTTTAACTCACTTTTCAACAGAGACATATCCTCGCCTTTCCATCTATTTGGTGCACGATGTGAAATCATCTGTTCGAAACAGACGAACTCACGGCAGTGGACACGCTTCACGCTTTGAAAATGAGTCCAAGCGGACTGTTGCATGATCTTTTTTTTTTTATACGAAGTTAAAAAATCGGATAAAAATTATCGACAATTTCTCATTGTCATCGATACAGTTACATGTGTCGTTTCTTGCGGCGAACGAAATTATCCAAGTACCGTAAGTCATTCGTTTCTTGCGAATTGCGAACATCAGCCGTGTATTCGCGTAATGAAGTTGAGAAATCGACGATAAAAAGTGGGCTTCGAGGAGGCTCGATTACCGATCGAACGGTTCATCGATACGAAGCATCGTCATCATACCCGTCAGGGACGAAATGCGTCCAAGACGAATAGCTGGAATAACTTTTGATCCTGAACGAGCGAGCAGTTGCCGTCATCAACTGGAGGGAGACACGTGTCGCGAAGTAGCGAAAGAAGACGCTGTTCTTGCTTTCAACGACCTCGTGCTGTCTTCGGACGAGCGGAACGCGAGTCATCCGACGCGATGGAAATAAAACGAGGGCTCACCTTGACGAAGATGAAGCTTTCGACGCGTCGAATCTTCCTCTTCGTCTTCCGAGCGCGACGTAATCGATAGCATCGGGACGGATGTGCACGGGATTAGTCAATCGACTTCTTTCGCCGTAGGTAGGTTTTCTCTATAATCGCTTATATCATACCATCCGTTTTACGTAAATTAAACACAGAGGCGCGAACCATCTCTGTACCGGCCTTTCGCCCGCCAGAAAATGAACTTCCATTATGAAATTCCGAGACGATCGATCGACGGTAAGCGAGAGGTAAAAACGTAATCGAGGAAGTGACTTAATCGTCGTCGGGGGGGGGAATTTTTCAATCGCGGTCGACTCGCCGCTCGGATACATTATATCGCAGACGCGTATCAAGGAAAATATACCGACCGGCGATTTATCCCGGAGGGACAAAAATTCAAATGACTTTATAAAATGATTACTTCCATTACCGGGACGCTGAAGGGTGTCTTTCGTCTTCGGAAGTCGTTGGCCCCCGCCTACTTACGTAACGACGTCGTTTGTGAGCGAACGAACACACATGAATCTTCCAACACCCGACGCAACGCTAGCGGTCACCGTTTCCTTCTCGTTCTGCCTCCACTTCTCTCGCCTGTTTTTATTGCGCCGACAATAATCCTCTCTATCGTTCGCCAGTGACGTTTCGCTACGCTTCGTCATCCAACTCGCTCATCTCGATGACAGTGATTAACCCGTTTTGACAAATTCATACTCTTGTTCCGTCTTCTCCTTCTTCGAAAAATGAATTTTTAACGTGTTTCGTTTTCTCTTCGATGTTAATTAACCACGTTGCGCTGGTATCTGATTGCGGACCATAACGAATAACCAAACCGTAATACAATAATTCGTCGCTTTCTTTTTGAACTCGTCTGCATGATATCATCGGATAGAAATTATTGAGAAGTAATAAATTTATTATTTGTCTTGCCTGTTTCGTTTTACTTAAATATACTTAACACTGAGAAAACATTACAATTTTGGAACAAAAAATTCTCGACGTGCGTGGCACGTTATTCCAGCGCAAGAGATTAAAGTAGGATAGATGAGACTTTGGCTTATAGGGACAGTTAGAGCAGAGGCTAGTTAACCAGCTTGCCTCTACTTTCCTGATCACTAGCGCTACTCCCCTCCACTGCATCGAAATTTCCTCGTTGTGCACGAGCCCCCCACTCTCAGTCTGATTTCATTACTAAGCAAGTAAGTGGGGAGACCGGCGCAGTGGAGGGGGAAGCTCGCAGGCCGCCAGTTTGCCGTCTCTGAGTTAAAGGATAATAAAAAGATTGAAAAGGTACAGAGAATGTTTGTTGTTGCGCAAAAATTATTTCATCATCATTAACTAAAAATACCAGGATAAATTGGTCGTTGTCGATTTCAAGTTAACGAAATTAAATAACTAAATAAATGTTCGAACGATATTTCCACACGAGCACGCGCAGACAACAGAAAACGCTTCGCGGGTAAACGATTCGTTTCCGATGTGTTCGTCAAGCACGGTAACATCGTAATTCTGTACAGTGTTGATCCTCGAGTGATCTGTGCAGCTCAACATTCCAGCTACGAATTATCCCGAAGCGGATGCGACGTCACATTCGCGGGTTACCACATCGGACTGGTACGATTTAATGCAGCTTACCTATCCAATGTTCGTAAACATTTACGCGAACTGAAATTATTGGTTTGCCGATTCGGTCAGCCTGCTCAAACCCCACTGTGTACACATTCTGTCCCGGTGTTACGTAACGGTGTTCGCGTGCATTGCCTTACCTCTCTCTATATCTGTCTTTATCTCTTTCCCTCTCTCTCTCTCTCTCTCTCTCTCTCTCTCTCTCTTTCTCTGCAGCGGGAAAAATTCAATTACGGCAGCGAAACAACCGGCAAAGGTCGGCATCCTATCGTCCACCGTTATTGACTGAGGAAATGAATCTTTTTTCGTTGCTCGCGTGCCCCTTTTTCGACGTCCAACTTGCACAATAATTCACCAACTAGCGATATTATACAAGGTTGTAACAGAAATTTTTTCAGCGTTTTAGAATCGTTTATTTGTAAATTCAGAATTAGAATTAGTTTGACAACTAAAAGATCCTTTTCTCGTAGAATAGATCTGGGATCTTATTGCAGAAAAATTGCTCCAAATGGTTTTCGCAAGCGTTCAACATCTAACAAATTTACACCATTAAACTTCAAATTTTGCAAAGCTCTAAACAATATGATAATCACTGATCGCAATAAAATTTTATTAGAATAACAATTGAGATGTACAAATTTAAAATAGAGTATTACAACTGCTTGCATGCAGTTGGTAACGGTTTGAAAAAGCGATCACCATGAAGAGGAAACGAATTTATGTTACAACCCAATAGTTTCTTCCCTTTCGAACTTTGCAATTTCGCAATCAGTATCCAAATCGATCAGTTTCCAGCTGCATTTTAATTCCTGGGACAGTCATATTTATGTTTTGAAAAATTCTACAAGCCTAGGAGAACAAACTGTGCATTGTCGCAAGCACGTACTGACAGTATTGATTAAAATATACGTGGAAAGTTCAATGACTAGCGAATACACTTCATTCGAAACTCATTCTGCGAAGATCACTTCGAAGAAAAAATTAAAAATTGTGCTCGATTGGCAAGGAATTTTCAAAGAGCTGCGCCAGAAATTGAAAATCAGACAAACAATTTTGTATCGTGATCTCTGTAATTGGGAACTCTCTTTGTGTTTTGCGACCGATTCAAATGATCCAAGATGAACGTCCTCTAACGCAATGGCTGTCGCAACCAAATCTTTGGTTGAAAATGAAAAATACATCGACACTTGGACGCTTGATTCCTCTTGTTACAACGATCGATGATATAATCAGAATTACACGTAGCAGCGAATGAAATATAATACGTGTTTCAACGCGTATGCCTTCTGTTCTGTCACGTTTACGCGCTGGTAGCTTGCCTGTACAAACGGACCTTAACGCGACTAATTTCACTCTCTGAACTTCCGAATCGATTCCCATTTCACAAATGGAATTGCACCCGATTCGCGATCTGGTCGAGATGCAAAAATTTCTGACGAGGCAGAGGTGGCAAACGGATATTCGGATCGTAATCGAAGCGAGAAAAAAAACCGGAGAGCGCGACCCCCGACACATTAATGCGAAATTAACGCGATTGATCGCGTCCATCTGGACCTCGTTTTCAAGCGCAAACGAGAGGAAAACCCCGGGCGCTAATTGAATTTCAATTCGGCCAACGATACGCGCGATAAAACATTACAAACGCGAGGGAAAGAGACAGCGAACGACGACGATGGTGGCAGAAAGGAGGGGAAAACGAGGGGCATCGAATGTACGAGCAGAGGCACGTCGCCGATTCTCCTCTTTTGGCGTTGGAAAAGTTTCGCGTCGGCCGGCCTCCTCTTTCGAATCGCTCGGTTGTCGGTTTACGTAGACTGCGCTAGTCGGGCTGACGGAGTCGAATTCAACGCAATCGGAGAAACAATTTTCTCGGCTGCTGGGTCGAGAGGCAAAGGAAACGGCTACTTGGCCGATGGGAAGTAAACGTGAAAGTTCTGGCTTTGTGACGCCGGGTGCTCTCGCCTACTCGGAGAACTCGCGTGATTTATACGCGAGAAGAGATGAGATTTTCGTCGAAGTCTCGCGTTTTGTGTTTTATTGGCCCGATGACCGTTCGCGCTTCATCACGACGACACAGCGTGTATTTTCGCTTCAATTGCGCATTTTGGGATATATTTTTGCGATTAACCATATACGTAGTTAATTTAAAAATACATGATACACTTTAGCCGTCGAGACGAGCTGTTCAATTCGACAGTGGAATATTTATACGATAAGAAATTATTGTAATAAAAAACCTTTCTTAATTGCGACTTGGAAAAGACTGGCTATAGGTATAACTATGGATTGTTTAAGAATTTAAGGTTGGATTTGAAAGTTTGTTGAAAAAAAGAACATTTCAGTTACCAAGAAATTCAAAAAAGATTCACGTTGATTCAGAAAGTGATTCGCTCAACGTATACACTTTTGGCGTGGAGTTTCGGACTATCATAGCAAATGGGTTAAAGATACTAACGACGAGCGGCCAAAGACGGAGCCGTGTCGAAAGAGTTGATCCACCAGCAATTCATGGTGTTATCAGGTAAATTAAGCACTACATTGCAAGAAACTCGACAAAGAATCGTTTGTTGTGAACTCGCCTCGAAGTGCAGGCAAATACCAAATAAATTCGACGGAAGAAAAGGGAGAAATGAGAGAAATAAATCGACGTTAAAGTCATAACCGCTATTAAATTGATTTTATTCGCGGCGACTGCACGTTTCCGTGATAAAATACCCGGTAACAATTCAATTAGCATTATATTTCCCTATGTACTTTTCAATTGCGAAGATTTCACCGATCTTGCTCTCTCTTTCTCTCGATCGAATTCCAATTTCATCCTCTTCCGCCAGCTTTCGTCGATTTTCTTTTCTCTCGTAGAGGCAGTTGTCCACCTTGCGAAGATCGTTTCCACTTTTTCGCGACACATTTCACGGATTATTGTTGACAATTGGAATCAACAGTAGTCAATTGTTCTCTAGCAATTGTCGACGAAGGGAAAATAGAGTTGGGGGAGATACAGCATGATGTGTCAACGTTAGAATACAATTTCCATTTGCGTCGCGCGCGAATTAATTAATTAAACTGCTTATTGTTCGACAATGTGTGCATAATCGATCGATGATGTCAATGTTACACTGCTGTTCTATATTTTTGCAGACCTGTGTCACATGCAATTTAGAAAAAATGTTCAAGCTTAAATAAATATACACTGTGCATTTCGGTAAAGAAATGCATGCAGTTAAAGTCGCACGATTGAAGATTTGTAAAATTTTCCCCAGCAGATTCCATTTCCTTTTTTTTTTTTTGGCAAAGATACACGATAAACGTCTTCCAATAAACGTCCTAAATAACACGGCGCAATCGAATTTCCATTCATCAGGAAACAACCGCTGGTCAAAGGTTTCGTTTTAATTGAATTTTTATCTGAAAATTCTGTTTCCATTGCCTCTGTCTTAGCTCAGTTGTTTCAATGATATACCGAGGTTCGTTTCTTCTATCTGGTGAAAAGCATCGTGGTTCGTCGTGTTTCAGCTTGTTGAATGGGAAACGCGAAAAAGAGAGAGAGAAAAAAAGCGGATTCAGGCTGGCCCGATTCCCATGGGCAGACTCCTCTTATTCAGCGATCGATCGGCGACGGATTAGTCGACATGCACGACGAAAATTTAATCGAACGATACGACTGGCGTGACCGCCAGCCGCCGGAAATCGTTACTTTAATTCAATAATATATGTCGACTGTGCCGGGCCCACCGCGAAAATTAACAGCGACCCGTGGAATTTAACGTGCCAATGGAATGATTTATAATTCGAACAGTTGACGGTGTACCCAGTCGGTTTTAATCCCCTTTTGGGCTCGTCGGGAAACGAGAGATTTAACCTACGAACGCGTCAACGAGTCGTAAACTGTCTTAAAAAGTAACGCACGACGATAGTAAGTAATACAAGATTCAGAGGAAGGGGAATATTTTTCTGTTTTATTTATTTTTTTGTTTCCATTCCCGCGAATAAATTCACTTCCACAGAGAAACGGCAACGTGGAAACGACGTGGAATTTTTCATTTTCACGCCGAGCGTGAAAATTACGCGAGTTCCTTGGGAGAATTTCACCTCGCGGGCAAGCTTATTGGCTATGTTAAAGATGGCTGGAAGCGAAACCGCGGGCTGAGTATTCGCGACAATTTGTCGTAAAAGGTTTGTCAGAGGCACGAGAAAAAGAAAGTTGATAATACCCGCGCGGACGTGGAACATGAGCCCGAATCATAATAACCTTCGGTAATAATACCGATAATTTGGCGCGCGCGAGAGGGGAGACAGTCTGTAATTTTGTCGCGGTGCAAGGAGGTTTATACCTCGATTTACAAATTCATTAAAAAGTGGAATGTCGAAAATGATAATTCGACGTTGAAAAGCCAAAGGCGAGTCGTGAGACAAATCATACACCGCGAGGATCGTTTGGTTAGTTATCCTAATTAATCTCTTAAGCCATTTGTGTCGAGTATGAAACGATGGAATTCGAGTATACTCGTTGTGTAGAAAAAAATTCGCTTTTGCTATTTATTGCAAAGTTTAGACAAAAAAAAATTATACGTATTTGTAATTTTGACGCATTTTAGAATATTTCAAGGCAACAAAACGAAAAAATAAAGTTAAAAATTTTTCAAAGAAACACCAAAAAAAAAAAATCCATCGTTTTGTTATAATTTGACTCAATCTTACAGCAAGTGCATTTACTATGTTTCCTAGTCGAGTAAATAACTAGAAATAATTAAGCACATCAGTGCACATTCTCGAAATAAAACAAAACGCTTAAGAGATTAATTAGCTAGCCTTGGTGTTCACTGTTTTGAAATTCTCTGATAATCGTGCCACTAAAAGAAAAGAAAAGAAAAGAAAAGAAGAAAAAAAAACAGAGTCTTCGCGAGTCTTCGTCTTCGACGAACAAATTAATCGTCCATGAAATGACACGCGAATAAGGAAAAATATTCACGGTATTTGCACTCGCGGTGTTTCACAGTGGAATTGCTTTGATCTGTAGTACATGTTTGAAGCGGATTGGACGAGGTTTGAGGTTGCTTGCGCGTAAATGTTCTGCCACAGGATTCCCTTTATTCTTAGGTCTATAAAGAGAAGGTCTATAAATCAATAAATATTGCAGGACTTGTTCCCGTGTAGAATTGAGATATAGAAGAAATTCGTTAATGGAGATTGAAAGGATTTTATAAATAAAATAGAATAAAACAGTCACGAACAATATCGAGTGATAAAGAACTGTCTCGAGATATGCATGCTGAGGAATTTATCAACTGAAGGATTTTATAAAATAGAAGTTTGTGAAAATTCGTGCTTGAAAAAGCTTGCGAACGGAATTTTACAACAGAACGATATCAAGTGAGGGAGAACTGTGACCGTAATTTTCGCGGAACAGCCAAACGCGAGCGTTACACGGTTCTTCCGTGACTGGCGAAGTCTCCGGACTCGTTATTACAGTCAACGCGAAGAAAAGGCACGTGCTCCCATCGACTTCGAATTGTACAAACTTTGCAATGCAAAGCTCCGAGCTAACGAACCCGAGTCACGCACGATCTACTCGAACTTCGGCTTTTTCTTTCGCTTCCCAAGTTACTTTGGCTACCTCTCCGTCTCAGCGCGCGTATACAGAATTTTCTGGAACGAAAAGGTTACCCTTCGGCCGGAAGAGAAAATACGGACATGTTCGTGACGACGCAGGCTAGTCCGCGTAGAGAGCGCGGTGTGTTCGATCACGAATTAGTCCAAGTTCGTGTTGTTTCTCCAGCAACCTGTAAACCGTGCAACCTGATTAACCTCGGCGTCAGCCGAGAGATCGTTCGCTCTCCCAAACACCTTGGGCGGGCAGTTTGGCGATTCTTTCGCGCGGGGGAATCGACCTAGAACCTCGTTAATTAGTCTCTCGTGTTTCTCTCGTGATTTCCAGAGCGTTCGGGATATACGCGGACTTAAGTCCTCCTCGTCGACGATATCTGGAAACTTCGATAAAAAGTCGTGGTTTGCTGATGAGGGAACTTGTACGAACTCGATGAATCGAGCTGTGAGTATGAGACGTTGGATACGCGACATAACTGCTTATTCCTCTCTAGTTCTGTTTTCTATTAATCTGCCATTCTGTTAATGTGTTTCGTTAGTTACGTGTCACTGCGTTAGAACCACTTTTAAAACAGATAAAATCGTTCGCTGATGGTAATTATTACTCGCGGCATAGTTAATTTCAGATTAAAGAAACAAATTATAGTGAATCGCAACCCGTTTCTCTCGTATGCAAACGAAATGGTAATTACGACGGGTTAATATACGGGGTGTCCCTTTTTTTAGTCCGTAAATGCAATTATCTCTGAAACTAGTCGTTTAAAAATTGCTTCAAATGCATTTTTTCCCATTTTGATAGGGCAGTAATTTGGTACTTAATCTTATCACAGTTTTCGATACGAAGGTCACTAATTATGTAATTTCCTTTTTTTTTTCTTTTGTATCAATTGATGCAGCAGGTCGTTCTCTAAAAAAAAGTATTAACCTATCTACGCTTAAAATCCATTAGTTTAGAAGATATTTTTTTTTTATAAACATAAAAGACGAGAACAATATGAATACAAGAATATTCTCGTCTTTCATATTATAAAATTAAAATTAAAATATCTCCTAAACTAATAGCTTTTGAATATATGTGTAGATTAATACCCTTCTTTTTTACAGAAAATGACCTACTATTTCGATTGATATAAAAAAAATTACACTATTATACTTGAAAAAATAGTGATCTTTCTGTGTTCCACAGAGACAAACTGATTGTACCACTTCCCTCTCGAAACAGAAAAAAATGCATTTAAGATATTTTTTTAAACGATGAAGCTTCGGAGATAATTTATAGATCAAATGGTAGCGAGGCAATTTTATACTAATTTATTTGCGCGTAGACGATTGTTGCAACAGAGGCTCCGACTTCTCTACAAAATTGTCTCGTTGTGACGGCGATTGTAGGAACAACTTCTAATCGGCGAATACTTCTTATTTACCAGAGAGGCTAATATAAAAAAATGGCGACAGTTCGTAGCCACCACGTGAGATAGCAAAGACCGATACGGCACTGGATTAAAAAGACAAACTGTTTCTTACGTGAAAGACAGCTGGATGCTTCAAGCTCTTTCTTGAAGGATTGAATCGCTGAAAGTTCTCTAACGACGCGAACGAAAAACACGAACGCGAAAAGGAGGAGGAAAAAAGCAACGAGAGTAAACTGCAATTGCACTTCTTTTGCGTGTGTTTCATCAACCGTTTAACAAGTAGTTGGCAGCGTTGGAAGAGTCCCGTTTACAAAGTTGCTCGGGCCTTCAAAGGGTAAACATGTTCGCGAACGAACTTGGAAAAGTGCAGTTAATTAAGAAAACTTGATGAACACGTTACATTTATTCGTTGGACGGGCGTAGAAGACGTTCTGCAATCAGATCAGATGATTTGAAAAAAATAATTGTCGAACTGATCGGTAATTTTTTTTTTTTAAACATGCGTTTAAATTTTATTGTGCAATTCAGATAAATCACGACGAAGGCAGAGTCCGAAAGAACGAAAAAATTTTAATCCCTCGATGATGTGATTGAATGTACTCAATTCTGATGAAAAAAAAAAAAAAAAGAAGAAAACCGAAAAAAAATATACGTGAAAGAAATACGATGTTTTCGAAACCGATAGCCGTAGCAAGTGAAAAAAGCCGGCGCAGGAACAAACACTCGCTTCATTATTCACGCCGCGAAATCGCGCTTCACACCGGGACCAATGGAGTTGCAATTTACAACGGCTGTCTAATCGTCTTATCTGCCAGTCCATTGTTGATGAACGCACGAAAATAGGGATTAAATACGATCTGCGTCGCGTTGGAAATATCAAAACGAACGCGGGTATCGGGAGTACACTGGAATACAAATGCATCGGGATACGTAATCCGAGCGGATTCACCGGGCACATATTCGTCCGAGAGATGAACACGGGCCAAAAATCGAACCACGACTCGCCGGTTCGAGAGTTGATCAACGTATTCATGAACCGGAGGATCGAGCAAAGCGAAACACGAGAATCAGTCTTGCAAACAAATTACAAATTTTGCCCCCCCTCTTTAGCACAAGTTGAGAGTATTTAAAATTGTTAGATCAAATAGAGCAGATAGATATTCCCAGGATGATTAATCCGAGTCTTTATTTCAGAACAATGTCATATTCAAGTCCAAATTAGCATTCGGAAAGTTAAAGATGTTAAGTAATCATGGTCACATCTGCTGGAAGCGAGACTCGAGAGCAAATCGATTGTCAAGCGTGATCGCGAAGAATTATTTTGCCGGCTTCCGACAAACACTCGAACGAAACATTTAATACTTAATCGAGTTTGATTGGGATCGTGTTTTAATTTCGTCTTAATGAAAGTTTCCTTAGCAAATCGAATCTCGCTCCGGGAGCATGGTCAAAAATTAAATAAAGACGAAGGAGGTTGCTGGCGAGAGGCAACTTAAATTATTTAGAAACTGCGACGATGGCGACTCTTTTTTATTCTCTGGGTAAACTACGTCCGTCTGCATCTAAATACATATAATTATCCTTACATGCATTTTAATTAAATTAAACGTTCGATGACTTTGATCTCTGACCTATGACTCTTTGAACATTCATTGAAATTACCAAAAATGAGAACTATACAACACGTTCACTTTTAAACGTATATAATATTTTACGATGTGTTTATTCAATATCATTGTAACACGCTACTCCCTTTGAATCTCCGATAAGGAAACTAATTATTTTAATCATCTCAGATAATCTGTTTGACGTTTCGGTATTAAATACCCGAAGGGTTAATGAAAAAGCGAATTCTTGCAAAGTTTCAAGAAGACATTCCCGTAATTAATAATTCTAACAAGTAAGTAAATTAAAAGTTGCGAAAAGAAATTTATACTTTAACCTTTCACGTGATATTTGGAAATAATTTCAATGTTTAGAAATTTGGGGATTTTTTTTCCGTTAACTTTCAGTATTAACCGATTTGCTTTCGTCTGTTGGAACGTCGACGAAAGAAAGTTATTTTACTTTGTGCTGGTCACAGCTTGTTGGCTTTTCAACGAGCAGGGATGTTCTCCTTTCGCGCGGAGAGCGTGCAACGTTTCGTTTCACGGACACGGGAAACCTCAACAGGGTCATTGTTGACCGCATCCAGCAGCTCGATGATCGCGATCGAAATAGCAATCTGGATGGTGCTGTGACTTTCGAATCGGTTAATACTGAACCGATTACCAACTATTTTCGCACAACGCGGCTTATCGCGCGATTGAAAGCGAAAAAACAGTCTCGTGAGAAAGAATCCACCGATC
This sequence comes from Frieseomelitta varia, assembly GCF_011392965.1. NCBI lineage: Eukaryota > Metazoa > Arthropoda > Insecta > Hymenoptera > Apidae > Frieseomelitta > Frieseomelitta varia. The sequence goes on along the minus strand of NW_025110205.1, from coordinate 171,346 downwards.
CTGAAATGAATGAAAGTCACTCGCAAGGTAAAACTCTTGCCATCCTACTTGCTTGGTAAGGAAATCAACAGACTGAGGGAGTGGGGCTCGTGCAGTGGAGGGGGTACCGCCATCAATCAGGAAAATAAGGGGAAGGGGCAAGAGTCCGCGGGCCGCCAGTTAGCCACCTTTGCTTTAGAGAGTTATAGGAGAAGTTTTTTAAAGTGTACGAAGCATAAAGTGTAAATTCATCTAAGATTAGGAGAAGCATTGATTGTTTACGTTGACACTTTCGCTGTCACGTTTACGTTAAACGTAAAAGTCACGTCACGTTGACCAGTCTACAGGTTGTTTCACTTTTATCACGCCAGCAGCGTTCTATAATTAAAAGATAAGAAAACGAAATGTTACATAAACGTGGGATTAGAAATGTTTCATTTGAAAAAGTTGTAACAAGAATATTGAAACTGTTGTAAATTTATCGGTGTTAATACTAATTACGTACGTAGCATTGCGAGACACAATAATGTGCGTAATTACAACGATCGCTAATAATAAATGCGATTAAATACTGCCAACATTTCCACCCAGAATTAAACGAGAAACCAGTCATCTATAATTATGATGTCTTTATTAATACACCGAGAATTAAATGAGAATTAATTATAATTCTGATGTCTCTGTTTAAATAATGCAGTATTCTTTGCCATGACTCTGTATTAATCTTTTTCCCCCCCCCCATTTTTAATCATGGAACACGCCGACCACGTCTGGGGATAAAAATGCAACACTTTTTACGTATTTCAGCCGAGAAACGCAAAGATAATTCTGCTGAGATGAAAGCGTTGAAATATTAAACGCTCTTCCGATAATACCAAACATTCGGAGATTCACAAAAAAAAACTCAAGAGCAGAAACAAAGCGCGATGCAGATTCCAGATACACAGGTGTTCCGTCGATTTTTCCGTCTAGCGTGCCGTAAATTATGGAAAGTTCGCGACACGAAAATCCAAAGGAACCGGAGGAGAGTATGGTGTATCGCTTGTTCGGCACAGGCAGAGATCGTGTGGAAAAAGGAGCGGGATTACGTCGAAGGGAGGGGGTGGTTTCAGCCGCGGCCATGAATCCACGCATTGAAACGAATGACTTTCACGGCACGACGCTATCATCCGCGGATGATATATAACTCCCGGCGATTTCTTGAATGTCGCGGAGACTTTCATGCGCACGGCAGAACGATGCAGAACCCCTTCCGGGCCGCGGTTTTATCCGTAGCGAGGTCGAAATTCGATATTTTTTCGTCGGCGAGCTCCTTCTCGAAAAACGCAATTTTCGAGAATTGCTACCGACGCGACGCGTTGTAACAACAAGATATAATTCGACGTTGATTCAATTTCGAGATAAAGTCGAGAGGAAACGCGACCTTCGTCAGACTACGGAGAGACAACCTCGCGCGAACGCATTACTGATAATTGCGGGGTACGCGGCTCGCGAACGCGTCATTACGTGGTTAACGTGATTTTTCTGCTGTCTCGATTTCCGCATGGCGTGATTACACACAGCTCGGATCGAGGACGCAGACGACATCACGGCAAGCCGGCCGAGGCATTGAACGATTATGACCGTGAAAACTCGACAAGTGGCAAGTTTTTCCAGAATTTATAAAATGTACATTTTGTTGGATCCCTAAACATTTCTTCGTGTATATTCGTACGTACAGGGTGGAAAGAAAAGTTTGTCCGTGGCTATCGTTGATAGAATTCTGCCCCTTCGTTTTGATGCAAACATTTTGCTGCCACAAAATTGACCTTGACTTTGAATTTCAAGATCATATTTTTTTTCATTATATTCTACTTATCGTGAAGGTAAAACTTTTCCAAAGAACCTAATAGCTCTTTTGAAACATGGCAAAAAGTTTCTTAATCATTCAACACTGCGGACGCGTGCGTGCTAACAGCGGTTTTATGGCTCTGGACGCATGGATGTCTATTTTACGTAATTTTCGTATTACGTTTCACTAACATTTGATTTATAATAGTTGCAGCGTCAATGTAAATCTAAATAATCAACTAATAATACTAACTGCTAAAATTATTCAATATATAAACATAACGTAATATAGACATCCATAGGCGTCCAACTATAAAGTCGCTGTTAGGACGCACACGATGTGTCAAACGATTTGAAACTTTTTTTGCCATTTTTGAAATTCAAGATCAAGATGAATTTTGCCGTAGGTTCTTTACAAGTATTTTCACCAAATCGGAGGTGTAGAATTCATGATACGATAGCCACGGGCAAACTTTTTTTTTTCTTTCCACCCTGCATAAGAATTGACGCTGGCTCCAATTTTGACGATTGAAAGATCATGCACGACTCAAATGGAAACTCGACTGACGATTGGCTTTCGCATAGTACCCAGCATCGTAGCGCGTCGTTTTGCGAGAACGTTACAAACGGCGGAATTTATTGCGCGTCGGCAAGTTGTTTCACAGACACGGTAACTTCCGTTGTCGCGGAAGAACTCGCACGTGCCGCGATGCCGCAAGGTGACACGTGCGTTGAATTAGAGTTGCACGTGTTTCGACGGTTTCATATGCGAGCCGCGCGTCCACGTTTCCTTCGATTATATACGTGTTAGAAGTTCCAGCGGGGATGTAACTGGGATACGGATCCTCGCCAACGGGGGAATACAACAGGAAAACAGAAAACCACGAACGATCTTAATTCGTATTCGATTCGAATCTCGGCCACGTGATCACCCAACAAAGAGAAATAAAAAAAAGTGACAAACATCGAAATTACATACATATGTAGAACGTAACTGAAATGTGAAATATGTCTACGTTCGTGTGAAATTTACATTGACGTAAATAAAATACATTCATTGACATTTATGTAAAATGCATTGACATTTACGTGGAAATTAAAATTTCAAATTGGCAGGTTGTTCAATGTTGACGAGAGAGAGAGAGAGAGAGAGAGAGAGAGAGAGAGAGAGAGAGAGCGCCAATCTTCCTTAACCCTCCTCAAGTAAAAACACTTGCCAGCTCCCGCGTTTAATTACAGCTTTCGACGGAATTCGCCCACTCGTCACCGGCTGCGCGGGGCGTCGCGACGCTTAATTAAAAATAATAATTACCCGGAGGATGTATTTATTATTCGCTTTAGCGGCGGGTTTTACTACTAGAAAAGTTTACAGATAAACTCGAGTTTATAGCTAATTTCCCGGGCCAGCGTACTTCAAAGTGGTAGTTAACTACCTCGAACTCGTGGTAAATTACACGCCGGACATTAAGTGCCAAAGAACGTTTGCCACAGTTTTATCGCCGTTCTATATATTTTCCCCGTCTCCGCTTATCTCTCTCCCGTTGGATATTAATTTTTCTCTCGTGCAGCGCACGAACAGCGTGCGGTTACGTCAGGCTAACGTCCGCTTCGCGTTCTCGTTCGTTGACAATTTTTTGACGACGAACGGGGACGAAAAACGATTAAGAAACCTGGGAAATGCGCGTTGCGTCGATTACCGTGCGTTTTAACGAGCTACGATGGCTAGGAGGAACTCGAATTAAATGGATTTATATCGTGGGATTAGGAGCACGGTTAATCTTCTTACACGACTCTTAACCAAACGAGAAGATTTTGATACGGACGAGTCTTGCAACTTGTGTGTTTTAATATTAATTTCGAATACAAGAACACACGAACACAAGCAAATAATAACTTTCGTTTAAAGCAGTTGACCAGAGATTTTTTTTTTTTTATAAAAGTTATCAAGCTCTCGTTCGAAAGAAGAGAATTTTTTTAAAAAATTGATCGAAAGATTGTTCTTTGATAATTTAAAAGTTAATTATTAATTTTAATATACACTTCTTACAGTTTTCAAATTGTTTGATTTAACACACTTTTACACTAGTCTCGGTATGTTTCACTTTATATCAATTCTTTGAAAATTTTGCACGTGCTCTTATGTTATCGAGATGACATTCACCCATTTCGTCTTTTCTTTAAAAAAAAAAAAAAAACTGTGCAACATTTATCTGACCAATTTTCTTTCACGTAGGCGATACAAATCTTGACTTTCAGTGCCTCGAAACGCGAGTAAAAAATACGAAATTGAAATTGAAAACGAAGCGAAATGCAACGACCGATATTCTTTCAGAAACTTGCCGTCCTATTTAATCCGGCTTGATACTTTCCGGTGAAAGTCGAAATATATTACTCGCAGTTTCTTTTCATTTTTCAGTTCCTGCCTACAAGATGAAGGCATGGTTCGTTCGGAAGCGAACGCAACTGTGGTTTTAGTATATAAAACTATAGTTTTAGTTTTAAAGCAAGTTTCGTGTGAAAGTTTTTCCTCGAGATGCAGTTGTAAATTTGGATTAACAAATTAATTTTGTTAGCAATTGATTCTCGAGTTTTTATACTATGCTACTGAGAAGTTCACTTTATAGATGCATATCACGATATTGTAGTTTTCATTATTGCAAGCATATTTATAGACAATACAAGCTTAACGACAGATGACCACAGTCGATATTAGAAACGAATAGGTTAATCAAGGAACGTTCAAGGTTTTCTATTTAATTAAACAGCGAGCAATCACAGTTAGCTTTCAATCAATAATCCACGTTACGTGGTTATTTGTCAGATTGATCAATCGATTTATTGAGCGGATCAGTTAAATTAACTGAGCGATTTCGAGCGACTGAGAGCAAGAAACGTACGAGTAATTAATCATGTATTTCCCAGTCGTTCGAATTTATCTTTCGAGTACAATCGATCTGCTTAGCTACACCACTCTATGCATGTACGTGACGTTTCAAGCCACGTGGCTCGATGAAATTTCACACATTTCGCACCGCTAATGGCCCATATATATCGATCATCGTTATCGAGAATACTCTTCGGAAAAAAAATACTTGACTTTTGGATGGTATTCAAATTTGTACACTCGATTCCTAAAATCGACGAGTTGCGGACTTTTACTTGCACAATCTATACTTGCGGATTCGCGTAAATGTCAGACACAGAGAGCAGCGTATTCCGATTTCGATATCGATCGTCGAGGAATGCGAGAAACGAGACGAGCAAGCGAAAAACAGCGGCTTCTTCTCCATTGTGTTGGTGTGAGTGCGTCAGACGCGGTTATGGGAAATCGCAGTTTTAACGCATCGAGCCTACGCAACGTGTATTGTACGTACGCGAGAAATGGGTCTGCGGGATGAGTCATCGTGGTGGTGGTGGTGGTGGTCGCGATCAGCTAGCCAGTCATCCAAAGAAAACGATCTCTTCCCTCTTCGTGCGTCTTGGTGGACAAGACGTGGCCGAGACGGGGACTCGAAGCTCACGGGAGATCGAATTCTAGCCGCGTCTGCGGATTATTACCGAGTCTGCCCCTCGCGTTTCAGCTGCAAAAAAAGAGACGAGAGGCACACCGTCGGCGGACAGCTCTTCCGTCCATTATCGACGATCCGGCGTGCATATACGGCGCGAAACACGTTCCTGAAACCGGTTCTGCCGATCGGTTCCGCGAACCGCATGCGCCATCGGATCCGGGTACCCACACGACTCCATCTCCGCCTTGTCTTCTTCTTCTTCGTCTTCGTCTTCTCTTTCTTCTTCATCGTCTTTCTGGCTCCACGTGCACGCTCGTCTCTCCTGCTTCACCGGCGCGGCGTCTGTCTGTTTCCTCCGTGCGAACTTCACCGACACCGGGTCGATCGGGCTTCTTTCCTGCCGCCGCCGGTTGCTCTTGGAAGCAACGACTTCCGCCACGCGGCCGCGCCAACGAGATGTACGGATGTGGGCCGGACCGGACCAGACCGGACTCGCGCCTTGCCTACGCCATATTTTAGGCGTTAGGCGCAGTCGTAGGCTGGGCAACGAACATGCATCATCTTGTTATCGCCTGGCTACCAAACTCCCCTTCCGTTCGAAGAAACTACCGAATCTTCGGGTATCGAAAGTTGCCTTTGAAATTTCATTTTCATTGGGCAATTGAGAGCTGTTTTTCTACAAGATTAGATTTGCCAAGTTTGCGCAATCAGTTCAAGTCGACGGAGGATAGGATAGTCCAAATATATGAAAATCTTCAATTAAGACTGATCAGTCTGACGGCTGAAAATGACCAAAGTGAAACTTTCCACTCGTCCCTCCGACGTTTAATTCCCCCCCCCCCCCCCAGGGAGTTTTCTAAACTCCTCGAGTCACCTTTCCAAGTTGCCCACGACCAATTATCGCAAATTCGAAAGAACAATCAATCCCCCCTTCCGAGGGAGATTACTAATTCAACGTGCTTTTCTAAAATTCCTCGATTCCCGTGAAAAGTGTTCTTAAACGTTTCTCCTTAGATCACCCTCGCTCAAACGGGGGATTTGAAACTTCCCAAACTCAGCACTTTCAGAAAAAGACTGCTCGTTAGAACGTGCAAACATTGTTCCCCCTCGACAGCAGTCCTCTTCTTTCCCTCTTCGAAAATTTCAATTACAACGCCGGACCGATTAAACCTTGCTCGGCTTATCATTTATTAACACTTTTCTCGCAAGCGTCGTCTTCCTCTGCTCCTGGTAAAGTGGTTAGTGAGAGTGGACGATTGAGGAAACGATTTCGAGGAAGTCTCGCGGGGATAGAACGGGAAGGGAAGCGGAAGTCTCTGGTGCACGGTGTTACCGCGAAACGCTATCCATCACGGGACTGATCGTCAACATGCGTCACGTATTTTTCGAGGCTTTCGCGCAGGTTAGAAACTCGCACTCGCGCGCGCGCGCGCGCGCGCGTGGTTTTATCGCCGGCATTAGTTTCGTTCGTACGTGACGTGGATCAGTCAGCTCTGTCTCGTTTCGACCCTTTTCGTGGCTCGAATTTCGGGGGAAACAGCCGACTGCGAGTCGCTCGATTTCAATCTGAAATTTAGAAACGAGAGAGAGTCGTACGATGTTTATGGGATTCTTGAATATTTCGGTAGAGAAATTCGATAATGGTGAATATTTTATACTTTGAGAAGGTTTGGGAATTTCTGGTAGAGCTGATTTTAGCTGTTTTGCTAACCGATTCTTTAATATAAAGTTAATTTATATTTGTTTATTCAATTTATTTATCTTTATGTCTATACTATGCTTATTCATTTCATTTATTTATATTTATTTATTATTATACTTATTATTATGAATTCATTGAAGCAAGAAATCAGTCAGCAGAGGTCGACAAAAGTGTCATCGTTTTTATTACTTTTTTTTTTTTTGAAAAAGAAATAAGGAATATAATTGATAGAAATGACCAAAATTGGGAAAAGTCACTGTACTCAATTTCACCTTAAAGAAATATCGTTAGATCCTCTGCGTGACAAAATCCTTCACATTGAATTTCATAGAAGCATTTCGTAATAGTTGAAAATTGAATTGATTGTGGTAACTTCACTTTTCATACGTTTTCTTCGCCCCTCTTTGTTTTCCTCTTTGAATTTCCACGATTCCAGGTTTTCAAACTTCTACCGTCGGGCGTTGTTGTCTATGACGTAATCAAAGTGTATCCACCCAATAATAAAAAACATCTTCAGTGAAACAAAGTTCATTTTCTTTCCGACGCGAGTGCACGCAAGAAATGTTACAAGCATTGCGCAACGATCGAAACAAACGATATGGAAACGATAAATCGGAAAATTTGGCAAAAGTTCTGGCTATGCTTCTCCGCTATGCTTCTCCACTGTTTATTTTATCTTTATATTAAAGCTGCGCGACTGGTTTACGATAAATACACTGAGGATTTATAAAATACCATCGCGTTATTTCAGCGAGCATTCCTTTCCCAATCGCGCAACGCGAATTGTAACTTTCGCGGCGCGACGAATCATTCAAGAAACAAAAAGGAACAAACTTTTCATCCGTCGTAGCGGAGAAACTGTTACAGACGTCGATTTCTTCGTTTTCTCGGTTGTGCTAGAAAATTGCACGAGCAACTGCGGATGGAAATCAGCTTCGATCATGAATATCTGGCACAGTACCCGAAGCAGGTCTTTTGAAACCTGAAGTCTCGCGTTGTTTCAGCTGGCTTTCGCGGGAAATTTATAGAAACAAGACGCTGACGAGACTGTTGCAGATTAATTCACGGCGAGAGTTAATTTTGCGACGATCGCGCACCGCCTTTGAGAAACACCGTCTTCTCCGAGTGAACGAGTAAGTTTCGTAGCTGACGCTGCGAATTCCTCGCGAACCCGAGGGAATGTTTGTTACTTTAGGGGACTGTTCCATCGAGATTGTCGACATGTTTAAATGTCGAATAGTTTTCGCGGCGCTTACTTTGACGTTTTCTGAATATTGCGGCAGGAATCCGGTTTCGAATGATGCGTGGAGAATTTCAGCGAAACAACTGCAACCGTTGTGTTGAAAACTGTTGTTAATTAGGAGGAAGTATTTCGTTAATTAGTCGAATCGCAACGCGCGAGAACCAACGGCTACTCGATTGAAATTTTTCTCGGGGCAGGAAGAAGCGACCTTGAAATTTCCCGGAATCCCACGATAATACGATACTTCGCGAGCCTTTAGAAAATTACTTTTATGCCCCGAATCCCGCAGCTTTTAGCGCGGCTTATTAAAATCCCCGACTCTTCCTCAAATCCTCCGCCAATTCCTCCTCTGTTCTCCTCTCGCGGAAAACGATACGTTCTCTGCAGTGGTATCGTGTTCTCCAAAATTTCCAAATAGGTAATGATCTAAACTAGAGCCGACGTTCCCCGAGAGAAATATCCCTCGAGATTAATTGTGGAATTGATAATAAAGCGGAATAACGACGGAAGATTGTCTGAGAAGAGAGAGAGGCACGCATGCTTCTAGCCTAAGTCTGCAGGTAACCGAATTTTCCGTTCTAGCCTTAGGATTCGCTCTCGCGTGCTCGCCTAAAGCCGGCGAATGTTAACAAGTGAACGGTGCAGCAGTTACGTAGCCTACAAGACAGCGTGTATCATTAACCACGGAAGACCGGCTTAACCGTGCAACGCGTACAGGTGCGCCCGCAGCGAATTTAGGTTAATCGCTCTGCCAGGCTAATCGTTAGATGTACACCATTTGCACGAACTTGGCGGAGGGCCTCGTAAAGCGTGCTCACGTAGCGATTCACTCTATAGCGGCTCGACTCCGATGGAAATGACGGGACACCATCGATCGTTGTCTTCTTACGGATCGTTTGTCTTTATTCTATCGTTGAGCGCCGTCAGAGCTAAGCTGTCGAGGAAACATTTTGCAGTGATACGAGCGAACGTGCTGCAAGGTGACGGTGTTTCAATTCTTACAGTTAATTCAGTCTTCCTTTATTATTCTTAATACGTTCCATTTTTGAAGTTTGTAATCATTATTTTCTATAGAAAATATACTTTTATACCCTGTGCCGTATGTCTTCTCAAACCTCGTCAAACTGTATCAACTTGGCTCTGTATTTTTTGTTCTCGGCACCAAAAGGGTTAGTGATAAGCTGAGAGCTTTTTGAATTTTGTAATCATTTTTCTACTCTGTACGGAGTTTTTATACTGTTTGTTCAAACCTAGTCAAACTGCGTAAACTAGTTTCGGCATTAAAAGGAGTAATAACTCCGATCTTTTGAATTTTGTAATCATTTTCTACTTTAAAAGAAATTTTATGCTTTCCTCTCAAACTTATTAACTGCGAGCTTTTATATTTTTTGTTACAGAATTTTTATCTCTCAAACTTCGTCAAACTGCATCGACTTGGCTCTATATTTTTCGGCATCAGCCTACTAAAAAAGTTAGTATGTGATCTTTTGAATTTTATAATCATTTTTCGCAGAAATTTTATACTCTCTTCTCAAACCTCGTCAAACTATATCAACTTTAGGCATTAAAAGAGTTAGTAATTATAGCGACCGTCTTTCCAAATATAATTATCAAAATTCGATGCAAAGTTGCTTCCTTCTTACTTTCTTGTTATGTGTGAAATTGTAAAAAATTGAACGAAGAATGAACGAGACGTCAAAGGATACGTTCAATTCTAATATTCCGATATTTTAATGGTCCTTTACACGCGTGTTTGTACATACATTGTTCCTTTTCAAACGATATCTTTATCCGTCTAATAAAAATATTTTACACCTGATGATTATCGCAAATGACGGATGATAACCACAGGCGAAAACTAACTAATAGTTACATGGGAAGAAACGTGGGAAAAAATTTAATGAATGATTTCGATGGAATATCTCGAATGATTGACTAGCACTCGCAGTTGTAACAACGATTTTCTAACATTTGAAGTATTAGCAGACGAGGTCTGTGAAGTCTTTCATTTTCGCCAGTTTCGTGGCATAACTGACACCGTTTTATAATAGAATTTGAAAACCAGAACCGTAATAACTTCTGGCAAGGAGATTTCGTGAGCTGAAATTACACACGGTGAATATACGCTCATTTTAATTATTCGTTTTCAGTCGTAGTCGAGCGAGAAATTTATTTACGAACAAGTGCTATTTTGAGTGATTTTAAACTCCAATATATATGTCATTCGAGAATTCTGGTTATTCGTTTCCTACGGGTGTGATGAAAAGCTTGAAAGTGTATATTTCTGGAGTCCTAAAGAAGAAGATTGTGAGAATTTTAGTGCAAAATTAATAGAGATGAATTAATAATAACGTTAAAGATACTCGATTGATTCCCTCTAGTTTCTTCATAGCTAGTACTATTATTATACAGAAAATAATAGGGAAAAAAATCGATTCATCAGAAACCTTTCTACATGCACATTTGCACCTGTGATTCATCTACGATTGCGTAAAAATTGTACTTTGATCGAAAGTGAGTATTGTTTCGACTTGGAATATGCGCCGGAATATTAATAATTTTATGTAAAGAGACAGGAGAATCAAATAAATCCGGAAGTTTGTGAATGACGAACACTTGGAACGCCAGAACGACCAGCACGATCCATCGCGATATCCGCAATTTCTTATTCAATCTCGTAATAACATAATTATATAATGCGGACGTTATTACGCACTTCGTATTTCTTGCCGACGATCAATTTCCCCATGAAACAGCTTTCAAGCAATCTGTATTTTATTAATAACTCCAATTTAGTATTACTTTTGGTTCCCTACAACCCAACTCTATCCATTTTTTACTTTTCCTTTTTTATTTCTTTCTATATTAATTATATGGTAGACCCAACGACATTAATCACACTCGCGAACGTAATCTAGACTGCGAATTTTTATACAAATTCATATTTTTGAGAATCTGATTTAATTAAAAAAAAAAAAAAAGAGGAAAAGAATTTCGATGGAAAATTTTTCTGTCTGTCAGATGTTATAAAAAGCGCAGTGTGTATTTTACATATTTCTTCACATTATTTGCATTTTATATGTATGCGCATTGCAGCAATTTTGCACTTACAAATGTAAAAATCCGCAATTTTATTTCTAGACCGCGTATTTTTATACAACAGTGTATTTCATAATTAATAATTAATAATCTTTCTCTTTCACTCTTTTTTGATTTCCATCTCTCCGTAATCCCCAACGTTCGTTAAACCCGTACAAAGGATCTGACCGAAAGTCTACAGGATTTCACTCTTGAAATCATCGACTCGAACCACATGGAATCATCGTAGGTCGGCACCTACGTCGGAAGTCAACATCCGACGATCAGCAATAACGAACCGTTATAAAATCTATCTAGGCGGCGATCGAGCTGGCTCTCTCTCTCTCTCTCTCTTTCTCTTTCTAGGCTAGGGTTTTGCACTGTCAATGGGGAAAGCTGCCAATATCAGCGCGCATACGGGCGCAGGCCAAGTGAAAATTGATGGTTCCGAATCGGACAGGAAGATTTTTCCACGGTTCGCCGGTTATCGAGCCGAAGTGATAAGCAACGAAGGGCATGGGATACCGCCGCCGGCCTGTGGCCAGCCGACCGTGTAATTTTCATCCAACCGTGCATTTCCACGTAGCCGATCTCTCTCTCTCTCTCTCTCTCTCTCTCTCTCTCTCTCTCAACGTGCATGCGCCACCATACGTCCACGCACCCACAGCTCCTTGCGAGATATGTATCGATATGGGCGCGGCGAAAGTTCCGTGCCGTTCTCCTTCACGGCCAATTCGCCCCGTTCCTCCACCTCGTCCGCGCGAGGTCGATTCGTAGGTTGCAGAGGATGAATTTGCGAAGTCGGGAGAAATTTGTTTTTGCACCACCGAACATGGAAATTGCACATACTCCGCGGAGATATTCTCGACGGTGCGGGATCTTCAAACGTCGAGGACGTGATTCACGAATCTACATTTTTTGACAATATTTCAGCCGATGTTATACGGAAAACAGTATTTTGTCGTGTGCATTGATACATTTATAAATTAGTTACGTACAGAGCGATCAAAAATATCGTAAATTCTATACATTAGTAATATATACATATATAATCAATTACACCATCTACGATAAATTTTTTTTTTTATTGTATACATTGATATATTTATAAATTAATTACCTATAATAAAGATCTAGGATTACAATAAAACTTTCGATATCAAAATACTGTTTTTCGTGTAATATCGACTGAAATATTGAAATTCATTCGGTAAGTATCAGTGATGATAATCACGTGACTCCATCATCTTGAATATCTGCGTTGTTTTCGAGTATACGTAGAAACTTTGCTAACAAAAATTATTTGACTACGATCTGACAATATGGTGGTTGCTTTTGTTGAGATTTTTGGAGGGGTTCGATGTTATTTCAAAGACTTTCCCAAGTGGAACGATATATTTGTTGCTTCATCAATCGATATAGCTCTGCAAAAAAAAACCCACAAAAGCTATTTTAAGAGATATTTCCTTAATCTCAATTCTGAATATTAATCTTAAATTAATTTTGAATTGAATTTATTTTATGAAAGACGGAGACTTTTCTTCTTGAGTATTCTTGCGTTCTTGCGACCATCCTTGTCCTTTACATGTAGATTTTATAAAATTAAAATGTCTCCCAAATTATTAATTTTCGTAGAGCATAAAAAAGCATAAAGAGGAAGTATAGGGTAGTGAGATAGCCTCCAGCCGCAAGAAAGTTACCACTTCAGATGTCACAACCCTCTGAACAATTTTTTTATTGACAAAGTTCGTTCGCATCTTCAAAAAAACAAACGGAGATATATCCAAGGTGATTGAGTTACATGGTTCATCCTGCGAACCTGTCTTTATACACACAGAGGGACACGGTTCTAAGAAGGCCACGATATCGCCCTTTTTTGCATGGCCGTAGCCACCCCCTGCGACGAGGCCGGACGCCGCGAGATTTATAGTAACGCGCCGCGCCGTTTATCAGCGCACGGCCATCGACGTAACGCGCATCGGCGTAATGCATCGACGCCCCGATACCATTAATTGCCCGAAAGACTCGAAACGCGGCAGCTGTAATTTATCGGTTTGCTCGGATTAACCCGCGACGAGAGACACACACCGTATCTCGAACGTTTACACGGGCCAATTTACGCGCGCGTTCTCGCTCGATCTTCGAGCTCCCCGATCCGCGAGAGCGCAACACTTGCCGACGAGAAACGTCGAAACGCGCGCGAAGAGGAGCGGAGAGGCATCAGAGGGTGAAAAGGCAGAAAAATCGACGATCCGGTGAAAAGAACTGCTGTGTATAACCGGTCGCGGCGCGATTCCGATACACTTCGCGCGCGCGCGCGTGTATACAGGGATAAATCGTTGGTCTTTTCAGCGGCGGCTCAGCCGCCGGTACATGTTCCAGGAAACGAGAGCTCGGCACTTACGTGCTCGTAATGCGGCGGATAAGGGTGAGGAGAGAGCATGACCGGTATGCGCTTCTTGGTGAATCTAATCCCCGAAGCGGCGAAACACCGCCCACGCGAGCCGGCCGAGAGCTCTGCATCGAGATTTTCTCGCGAGCCCGAGAGCTTTCTCTCTCTCTCTCTTTCAATCTCTTTCTGCCTGCTTTGGTGGAAGTAACGGATGAGAAAGAGAAAGGGAGAGAACGAAAGGGGAATAGAAGGAAACGAGAAAGAGATAGAAACAGAAAGAGAGAGAGACGATATACCGGTTTTCGAGGAGGCAGAGACTGGGGGCGGCGGAAGTGACGTCACATAGGGGCCACACGCGCATATCGCAACGTGATGTACAACCTCTCTCGAGACAATGACCCATCCTGGCTCTCTCTCTCTCTCTCTCTCTCTCTCTCTCTCTCTTTCTCTTTTTAACCCTCTCTCGCTATTTCTCCGCGAGGGTTCTCCAAAAGCTATTCACGCGAGCTTTTAGCCCGGCGAGTCTTCCGGGGAGCTGACGTCGAAATCGTTCAAACGCATCCACAGTTCGGGTTCTATTTAACACACACACAAACACAGAGTTTTCTGTTGACTCGCGAGTTCCTCCGTCCCAAACAATTCGCCCCGTTATGTCATTCCTCTGTACGCGTCTGTCTTTCCTCCGTCTTTTCCGAAGACAGTCAATTATCCACGCGCGAGTTAAGCAAGTCCCTCATCCCCGGTCTTTCGTCAAACAGCGACGCGCGTTTCGTACGCGGAACAGTTCCAACGAGATGTTTAATCGGTTGTGAAATTTGCATCTCGGAACCTACGTGCCGTCGTAGGTCCCCGGTTTAACTTCACTTCCGGCGAACTTATTAAAAAAGTTTGAACGCCCTTTCACTGAGGAGAGATGGAGAGAAAACAGTGGAAGAGAGGGAAGAAAGGACGTAGGAAATGAAGAAGAGAATCAGAGGAGAGACGGATGAGGAACGAAAAAAAGGTTGACCGTTTCGTGAAGTGAGAATGGGACGATAAATGATCGTAAAATCCTGTCTCGCGAAGAAACGGTGCGTGACACGATCAGTTTCGACGACGAGCTCGGTTGTTTTACGATGGAAACGAGATGAAAACCATGGCGACGAACGCTCGCCGATGCTTCGTAAGGAATTTTACCGGGGCAAATTGCACTTCATCGTTTAAAATACCCGGCGCGGAAAACGTCGCACAAAGGGAGCCGTAGTTAGCAGACAATTGGCTTGTCTGGCATTCCGGCTTGGAATTAAATATTCAGGACCCCGTTCAACCAGGTATGTACTAGGTAATAACAACTTTCAAATTGATTCACTGTCACGGACTTTCGTCTTCAACGTTGTCGTCTGTCACAAAGCTGGCGAAGAGGTTGCAATACGCGTCACGTATACGTGTTGCACATCGACAGAACGAAAGCTATTCGGTGTCCGGGGAGTGACGGATCCGAAGCTGGTCCCGCACGCAACCAGCGCGCAACGACTTCGTAATTACCGGCGCATTGTGTTCTGCTTAGCGTTGTGTTTTCCCCCGGTTTCTTTTTTTTCCTTTTTTTCTTTTTTGTTTCTTTTTTCTCTCTGTTCGAAGACACCGAGGCTCGTACCCCGTTATAATGCTTTTCAGCTAGCTCGTTAGCGAGCTCGTCCCCGTCGAAATGTGCAAGCTTCGCTTTGTGTCAATGCCACGGACGAGAATGCCGTACAGGTTGCCGTTTATGCTCGTGAACTTAAACGACCGAGTTATCATTATCATTATTGTTATTATTATTATTATTCGAGGTCTTTGTCGTCGTTTCGCCGTCGCAGACAGGTGACAGATATTGGGCACGTCTCGATATCTTTTTCTTTTTTCTTTTTTTTTTTTGAACGAAGCAGTGGAATAATTCTAGAACGAAATAAATGGCGTTTCGTCGAATGCTAAATTGTCATCGTTAGATTTTGCAATCGTCTCTTGCGACGACAGCGGTTACAAAGAGCGGACATTAGATTCTGTCAACATCCACTCGCAGCCCATTTTGCTACGAAACAGCTGTCGTGTTCCGCTTGCGCGACTCCTCTGTCCGCTTCGCTTCTTTTTTTTTTTTTTTTTTTTAAGAGAAGGTAACTTTGCACGCGACTTAATAAAGCTGACTTAACGCATTCGGCTCATCGCGATAATATCATTAATTTATATGCCAACGTTCATTTGTCGTTCTGTGTGTCGTGTCAATCGTAAATAAATGACACATTGCAATTGGTCGCGGAACAATTACAACGCGATATGTGACGCTGCGTTATCTCAAAATGTAACCTGTTTAAATATCTAACATCCAAGTGAATTACTCGATTCTGATACTCTATACAGAGTTTTATTTCATTTAAATTATTGTCGCTAAATTGATGGCAACGTTTATTACATTTGAAAAGGGAAAAACGACATTACTCACGGGTACCCGTAATATATATCCACAAGATTCAGATGGATTTTTCCGAATGTAATTGGCCATGTTTAGCAGCTTGCAAGACTGGATGTCGTGAAATCTACGAGCTACGTAGTAAATCGTAACTAACGGAACATAAACGTGGTTATTCGTTAACGAGTCACGTCCAGTAATATTTAACACGACAGTATGCGTACCTGTATGATAATAAATTCTTCACGCTCTCTCGCGACTTCCTTCCCGCTGATGGTGAATTAGTTTCTACTTCGCACAACTCCCCAGATTGAAGATACTAATTATCGAGTTTATCGAAGAAAATATATAGAGTCTGCTGCATATCCAAGGGATCGGGATACCTTTCGTCAGATTTTTACTAGGCCAGTGTACGTGAGCTTGGAATTTTATCACCGTTCGCGATTTAATCGATCGCCAGTAAAATCTAATTATCGGCACAGATAAGGGAGACCCCAACTTTTATCGCTCGCCTTTTAACGATTCGATTGCTTCACTTTCGAAACTCGTCTATCATAGGTGATTGGGGTTCAGAGCTCGTCGACCGATTCTACTTGCACTACGCGCGGCCGCCGATTCACCAAAATGGCGAGGACTCAATGACTCGAGTGTGACGAGACACTTGCGTTCAGCGAGTAACGTAAGATATTCACGATGAAAAATTCGTAGGCGCGTCACGCACGGCCGCCCGTCGAAAACGTGTTTTACAGCGTTACGCTCGTCGCCCGGAATCTTGACGCTTGCGTTACGTGACTTGTAATTATATGCCGAACGTGACGCTCGTCATCAGTGTCACTTGTACTTTCCACGGCTATTACTCGTTCATCTCGTGCGAAATTTCAAATGGAAATCAACCAATGCTTCCACCATAAACGTAGGAAAGACTACAGAAGACACGACTCCTATTAACATGCAATCGATACCTAAATGTCGAAACCGAATACAGTAATTTTGCAAAAAGAAACTGCTAAGATAACAAACTTCGGAGTAGCTTTGAATCCTTGAAGCCCTGTTTTCAAACTGAGTTATTCGTTTCATTTTGAAATGTTTTTTGACACTTTGTTTTGACAGATGACATTTATTTTCTCGTAGGATAATCTTCTGTTGAACGTTCTTATCTGTCACATCGAGAATCGGCTAAATTCAAGTATACTCGATAAAATTTTCGAATTTGTAAACGAAGGCTTTAATGAAAAAAATTTTGCTTTTTCTTTTTCGATTTTCCTTTCGACGTTTGCCACCAGATCGGCAACACCCTGTATAATTATAATTCGTTCATATAATTATCTTCGTTCATATAATTGGAATTTAGGTTTAAACTCCAGGTGGAATTTAATTTGGTTCAAATGAACGGAGTTCCACGGTAGTAGAAATGCGAAAATCAATTGACATTGACATTTTCTAGTCCATCAGTCTCTTTTTTTATAACCGGATCGAATTGTACAACTTCATAAACTGCGAATAGAACGGAACTACCCCGGTTCAGAAGCGATGAAAAATAACTCGTACGTTCTTCGTGCTTGCCCGCGAAAATAGGATAGGCGCCATGTTTTAGTATTCAAAGAAACAGAGAACGTTATCTATCTGTACCGAGCTGAAAAACTAATTTGCCCTGCGCTTTGACGTTCGGTGGGCACGTAGAAAAGCTACACAAAGTTCGAGCTGCAACTTCTACAGATATAAATGACCTTGCTTTTTTTTTTTTGTAAATAAGAGGAAATTCGATGGTCTCTGTATCTGGATAACGTTTGAATCTGCTGTTCGATAACGCCGGGAGTTTGAAAAATCTAGCCTGCACAGTTTGCTTTCACAAGTTACTCCAAATAAGTAAAAGGGTGGAAACGTTGTGAAAATAATTTTTATAAATTGTAAATTACAGTAGAACTTTGTTTATACAAGTTCGTGTTCAGCTTCAAATATAGAATATATAGAAATCATAACAGATCAATTTCTGTTATTCTTATCCACTCTTTCATTATTCAAAGAAATAAGAGTAAGATGTGGAAAAAGCTAGTAAAAAATTGTAATATTTTGAAAAAATATTACGTAATATTACTGTAATTGCAATATTATACGAAAAGAAGCGTATAACCTACAATTATTGCAGAAGAAGTGTCTAACGACGAGAAGATATTGCTTTCACATCACCGATGTTTGATGCAGGGAATATCGATCGATCGATCGGAAATAATATCGAAACGTTCGTTTGCGATTTTAATGCGGCGTATAAATCAAATTTCTCGCGCGCGAGATATTGTTTTCTTTTGCACGTTCGGATTCTCTCCTACGTGGGAGAAATTCGTATTTCCATATTTATTGCTCCGACGGACACAAAGTTGATGGGCCTTTGATTTTATTCGCCGATTGAGCGTCCATTAGCAAGAGAGCGTTCGAATTGTAGCGGGGCCCGACGTTGATTTACTTTGTCGAGCCACGTTGAATATTTAATACGAATACGGTTTCTCATCCTCTAAGATGAAACATTAGTTGCGAACACCGCGTGTTCGAAATGGCATTCGAACAGTATACGAATTCGACATCAAAGAAAATTCTCCACGCCAAGATTGAATTTACACGATAAGAGATAATAACATCTCGTGGGAAAGAAATTAATTTCAATTGATCTCCATCGACGATCAACTTAGCCATTCTCGATTCTAATTAAATTCTACTTTCGCGTGTAATTAATTCTCTTTCAGCTGTAGAAAGCTGTTTCATTGACACGCTGATGTTTCGCTCAATTAGTCGCCAATACTGTGAAATACACTTCTCCTTCACCAAAACCGAAAGCCAAAAATACCAGAGTGCACTGACAGACCTTGCCAGCAAAGCTACTTTAATTGAAGATGCTGCTACGTTGTAAAGGTATAATTAAATATTATACTTTACAATTTTAGAGAACTTTTATTCGAACAAGACAAGATTTCCACTTCATATAGGAACTTATGTAGAAATATTATAATACTGACTGTACTTGTTACAATTTTGCACACCTGAGAAATCTTTTAAATTATGCGTCCAATGAAAAATTGTTTAGTACAAAAGTTGTATGATTTTAACTCGTTACTTTTAATTCCAACGTCAGAATAACGAACAATTTTTTCTCTATATAGAAAAAAAAAATATATATATATATATATATAAACAATTTTTTCTCTATAAAAAAAAGAAAAGGAACCGACGGAATCAAGTTGACAAGTGAAAATACAATTGATCCTAACTTTCTGTCTTCCCTTTCTCCAGCCAGTAACAGATGTCAGATCACGACGATTAAATTCGTCGAAAAAATTAAGGAGCAGAGGATTAAACTCGCAACTTGAGCGAGGAGCGTCGAGTCCATGAAATCGCCGCGCGTCTTTCGGACCACGCGGCAGTGTAAAGGCCGCGTATTAAAGAAACAGGCGGGCAATTACCTCGGTGGCCAGAGAGCGTATTGTCGAGCGTAAGCGTACGTTGTTCCCAGTTGTGCTTGCTCGTTCTCTTCGGTTCGTTGCCGCTCGACACGGCCCTGTTAATTCCAGTCGTAATATTTAAGCAGAGAGTTCGCGGCCACACACACGCCGGCCGAACGAATCTTGTCTAGTTTTGTACTCAAAGAATGTTTTTTACCGTCCCTACTAATTTGTCTGCAGTACCACTTTCCAGTAAGTCCGCCATCCGCGCGTCAAAGGGGATCTCCATTAAACGATCATTAATGTTTCAAAGGGAAATTAAAAAGAAACTTTTCCACTGTGTGCCGCCGCCGCCGGACGTACAAATGAAATTTTCGTCCTGCAGACAGCGAACTTTCAGCCCGGTGCTGCGCGCGAATCTATAAGATAGCTTTCTCTCTCTCTCTCTCTCTCTCTCTCTCTCTCTCTCTCTCTCTCTCTCTCTCTCTCTCTCTCTCTCTCTCTCT